>NW_012106598.1:794746-796171 GCF_000951045.1 Mandrillus leucophaeus
ACACAGGGTGGGTCCAGGGGTCCAATGCCAGTTTGGAGGCTGCGAAGGCCCCTACCCTAGCTCTGGGAGCCCACACTATTGGTAATCAAACAAAGAAGCAGGTAGTGAGGACGTGCGGATATGGGGGTAGACAGCTGAGGACGTGAGAATAGAAAGGTAGCGGTGCATCAGGCATAGCTGTGACGGTTTAACATATGCTCTGGTACTTGAGATAAGGGAGAACAGGTTCTTCTAATTCGAGATACAATCAATTTATGATCTTTGGAGAGCAAGGAGCAAGGGGCCAGTGAGTCTGGACACATTCCAGAGGCTACAAGGGGTTTTATGCCCTGAGCCCTGGGTTCTGTCCAAGCCACAAGGGGTTTTATGCCCTGGACTTAGATTGTAGTGTGACAGGGCAGCTTTCTACCCTTTGGCACAGTTTGGTGTTCCATGGGCCACAAGGGGTTTTAGACCCTGGACTCAGAACGTGTTCCAAGACTCTTTTACGTTATGTCAGACAAGCAAGCCTTGCCTCAGCTCTTCTGCCAACATACATACATACATACATACATACAATAATGAAAGAAAATCAATTGAGTCTAAATTTCTATCATAAAACACATGGTTTCGGGTGTCATTCAGTAGTTAAGGATGTGAGTGAATTTTACACACGGATGTTGGTCCTTACTGCCTTGCAGCTCCAGCTCCTCCGTTCTAGCTTCTTGGCTGCTATTTGACCCCCAAGCCCATGAGGCTAGGGCTGCCTACCATCCAGGCTGCAGGCAGAGCTGGCAGTGCCCCCTGGTGAAAGGCCACAGACTCACATCTCACTCATTGTAGTTTGTCTTTGAAGGGTAGACTCCCTTTTGACTTCTACATGTTTTTGGTTACTCTCCCATGACTTAAAATTTGTGCATGAGTAATTTTTCTAGATTTTATAAATCTTACCTGCAGGAAGGTTAGTCTGACCAAGGTAACTCTGCCATTACCAGAAACTCGGAAGCTAGAACCTCCCAATTATCTTTAAAAAGACTTTTTAAATCTTTTAAACATTTTCACTAGTACTTATTTGAAATGCCCACATCACATTTTGAGTCAGAGGACCTAGGGTTGGCTTCTGTCAGTATGACTTCTATTTTATTTTATTTATTTATTTTTAAAGACACAACCATGTTCATCATTACTAGTCATGTAGTCTAAATTAGCAAAACCATAGCAGAATAAAATATAATACTGGTTGATGTATTTATACAGATATTAAAAGATATTTTTGAATGCACTTTTTAAAAATTTTTTGTGGGTACATAGTAAGTATGTGTATTTATGGGGTATATGAGATATTTTGGTACAGTGCAGAATAATCACATCATGGAAAATTGGGTGCCCATCCCCTTAAGCATTTAGTTATACTCTTTTAGTTATTTTTTAGTTGTTTTTTTTTTT
>NW_012106598.1:796221-820170 GCF_000951045.1 Mandrillus leucophaeus
TTTTTTGAGACAGAGTGTTGCTCTGTCGCCCAGGCTGGAGTGCAGTGGCACGATCCCGGCTCACTGCAAGCTCCGCCTCCCTGGTTCAAGTGATTCTCCTGCCTCAGCCTCCCTAGTAGTTGGGACTACAGGCGTGTGCCATCACGCCTGGCTAATTTTTTGTGTTTTTAGTAGAGACAGGGTTTCATCATTTAGCCAGAATGGTCTCAATCTCCTGACTTTGTGATCTTCCCACCTCGGCCTCCCAAAGTGCTGGAATTACAGATGTGAGCCACCACACCTTTTACTTATTTTTAAATGTTGTCAATACTACCTTTAGCTTTTTGGTCAGAGCCTTGGTTTCTTTATTTACTAAATAGTGGTAATTAATAAAACATTCTGCAGCATGACTGAGATAATGGAAGGTGCTTCATTTATTCAGCAAATATTTATTGAGAAACTCTCAGTGGCAGATTCTGTTCTAGTACTGTGGTTTGGTAGTGAATAAGAAAAATCCTTGCCCTATGGTGCTTTTATAAATTGCAAAACACAAATATTGTCTCATAAATGGGGCCATACTAATTGTTCACATCAATGTCTCCAACATGGGAGAAATGTATACGCGCGTGTGTGATAAAATTTTATTTTATATATTTTTATTATATATATTATATAATTTTTTTTATAGATGAGGGGGGTCTTACTATGGTGCCCAGGCTGGTCTCAAACTTTTGGCCTCAAGTAATTCTCCTGCCTCAGCCTCCCCCAGTGTTGGGATTATAACTGTGAGTCAGTGGGCCCTGGCCAGTGCCTTCATTTTTATATCCCTCCCAGCACTAAACTGATGCGTTGGCACCTAGAGACTCCATAATTATTAGTTTTTATTTTTATTTTTATTTTTTTCAAGACAGGGTCTTGTTCTGTGGCCCAGGCTGGAGAGAAGTGGCCTGGTGTGATCTTACCTCACTGCCACCTCTGTGTCCCAGGCTCTGGTGATCCTCCCGCCTGGCCAGTAGTAGCTGGTACTGTAGGCACACACCATCACACCTGGCGAATTTTTCCATTTTTATTAGAGATGAGGTTTCGCTATGTCACCCAGGCTGGTCTGGAACTCCTGGGCTCAAGTGATCCATCTGCCGCCTCCTCCCAAAGTGCTGGGATTATAGGCATGAGCCACCTCGTGTAACCAAGACTCAGTAATTGTTAGTATAGATTAATAGGAGTATGCATGTTTTGGTTTCATATACTGGTTCACTGGATTAGTGCCTCTCATCACCAAAATTTACTCCTACTCTGTGGTAAGTGTTATCACCACGATTCTTTGAAGCCCCAAAACAAGGCACTTGTCAGCTTTGCTCTGTCCTAAGAGAGAAAAGGAAGCAGTGCTTAACCCCTAGCTCTGCAGATAGATGATGGGAAGAATCTATCAGTGCAAGTTAATTTGGGAAATACACTAAATATTTTTTTTTTTTTTTGAGACAGTCTCGCTGTCGCCCAAGGTGGAGTGCAGTGATGCAATCTTGGCTCACTGCAAGCTCCGCCTCCGGGTTAACTCCATTCTCCTGCTTGAGCCTCCCAAGTAGCTGGGACTGTAGGTGCCCACCACCACGCCCAGCTAATTTTTTGTATTTTTAGTAGAGATGGGGTTTCACCATGTGAGCCAAGATGATCTCGATCTCCTGACCTCGTGATCTGCCCACCTCGGCCTCCCAAAGTGCGGGCATTACAGGCGTGAGCCACCATGCCTGGCCCACTAAATAGTTCTAATTCAATATTGCAGAAGTGTCAAATAAGAAATAAGGTCAATGAAAGAAGTACCTGGGCTTTTAAAGACAGCAGGTCAAGGTTTCTCCCCTTTTGGAATGTGTAGTAGGTGAATGCATGTGGTCTTCCAAAGGCCCTTGAGACTGCCTATTCTGGGCATTCCATACAAATACAATCATCATGCAATATGTTTTTTTGGTTGTGTGCGTTTTCTTTTTTTTGTTTTGTTTTGAGACAGAGTCTCACTCTGTCACCCAGGCTGGAGTGCAGTGGCGCAGTCTCGGCTCACTGCAGCCTCTACATCCCAGGTTCGCTCGAGTCTCCTGCCTCAGCCTCCCACATAGCCGAGATTACAGGCATGAGTCACAATGTCTGGCTAATTTTTGTATTTTTAGTGGAGACGGGGTTTCACCATGTTGGCCAGGCTGGTCTCAAACTCTTGGGCTCAAGTGATCCACCCATCTCGGCCTCCCAAAATGCTGGGATTACAGGTGCGAGCCATCGTGCCCAGTCCCATTATTATTATTTTTTATTTATTTATTTATTTTGGAGATGGAGTCTCGCTCTGTCACCCAGGGTGGAGTGCAGTGGCACAATTTGGCTCACTGCCACCTCCGCCTCCGGGGTTCAAGCAATTCTCCTGCCTCAGCCTCCTGAGTAACTGGGACTACAGGTGCATGCTGCCACATGCAGCTAATTTTTTGTATTTTAGTAGAGATGAAGTTTCACAGTGTTGCTCAGGCTGTTCTCGAACTCCTGAACGCAGGCAATCCACCTGCCTTGGCCTCCCAAAGTGTTAGGATTACAGGCGTGAGCCGCCGCGCCTGGCCCCGGCCCCATTATTTTTATTGTTGTTAATACCACATTGTATGGATGGTGCCGCATTTTGTCTATCCATTCATCCGCTGAGGGACATTTGGGTTGCTTCTACTTTTTGGCTCTTATGAATAATGCTGCTGTGAACATTCAAGTTTTTGTGTGGATGTATATTTTCATTTTATTGGGTATATATTATATATATACTATGTAATACCTAGGAGCCTAGGAGTGGAATTGCTGGGTCATGTTGTAACTCTGTTTAACCTTTCGAGGACCTGCCAGACTTTTCCAGAGTGGCCGCAACCATTTTACATTCTCATAAGCAACGTATTTCCTGGATTTTAGCAATCTAGTTTCTTGATGTGTTTAAACTTCTTTTAATCAAAGAATTTTAATGTTAAGGGATTTTGAAATCATTTAATTCTAATCCAGTTACACATGATGGAATGAAAGTGCAGAGAGAGTTCATAGCTTAAACATCTTCCATGAACTCATGTTTCATTTCTAAGCAGTATTTATGTTGGACATTAATTTTAAGTATCTTCGTCTGGATATTTCATTAATAAAGGGGAAATGTTTTAGTGAATTTTATTGACTGTGAGATGAATTTATATGCTATGAAATTTTTTTAAAGAAATTGACTTGTGTAATAAAATCATAGATAATCATGTAGAAGAAAAATTTCCAAAGAAGCAGTTAAAATGTGGTGATAAATGAGTTAATACGTTTGATTGTTCTGTGAATTTAGGAGCAATAAATGTTAATTGTGTGCTTGTTCTTTCCAGATACCTATTCTTAGAAATTTCTCATTCAACTCTCAACCCCTCCCCTCCCCCACCTTCCCCCAGTACCACCCCCACATCCCCACTGGTGTAATAGAATACGGCTTCAGTAGCACATTGTGCCAAGAAGTGACTATACCCAACATTTGTACTTTCAGGGACTTTTGGTTTAGTAGAGCTGTTATAATATGTGTATTTATTGCTTATGTTAATAAAAGTTTTATAATATGGCTTTATCGGTGTGGTATTCGAAATTACCTGCAGTTTGAAAATTAAAAATCTGATAATCACTCCTCATTTCCAGGGTTACTTGATTAGCTGTGTTTGGAACTGCTACCGATACATCAATGGCAGGAACTCCTCTGATGTCCTCGTTTATGTTACCAGCAATGACACTACGGTAGGTATGATGTCACTTATGGTAGAGATCTCGCCCACACCTCTACTGTATGATTATCTTGAAATGTTTCTACTGTTTGCTACATTTTTACTGTTATTGAAACATACTCATGAGCTGCTTAGTTATCAAAAGATTCATCTTAGTTATCAAAATACTCATTTAACTATGAAGTTAAATGACATGTATTTTGTTTTTCTTACAGGATATTAAAATCTAGATGGCTCAACTCTGGTTTATTTTAAAATATGTTACAGATAGATAATATATGTACCTTACTGTAATTATTTATCTTAAATCTGCATTATTTTTATTTTTTTGTTCCATTTTTTTTTTATTATACTTTAAGTTCTAGGGTACATATGCACAACGTGCAGGTTTGTTACATATGTATACATGTGCCATGTTGGTGGGCTGCACCCATTAACTCGTCATTTACATTAGGTATATCTCCTAATGCTATCCCTCCCCTCTACCCCCTCCCCACAATAGGACCTGGTGTGTGATGCTCCCCTTCTTGTGTCCAAGTGATCTCATTGTTCAGTTCCCACCTATGAGTGAGAACATCGGGTATTTGGTTTTCTGTTCTTGCGATAGTTTGCCGAGAATGATGGTTTCCAGCTGCATCCATGTCCCTACAAAGGACACGAACTCATCCTTTTTTATGGCTGCATAGTATTCCATGGTATATATGTGCCACATTTTCTTAATCTAGTCTGTCACTGATGGACATTTGGGTTGATTCCAAGTCTTTGCTGTTGTGTTAAATCTGCATTATTAAACCATGGTATATAATTCTAGATATTGCTTCTGCATTGTATGACATTATATTAACTCACCTTATATGTGAAGTTAAACCGAGATGCGATGTTTACAGGTAGGTTAAAAAAACCCTGCAAAGTTACTATGTCTTTATAATTTACCTTATGTGTGTATTCTTAGTAAAGTAGATGATCTCAGCCGGGCGCGGTGGCTCACGCCTGTAATCTCAGCACTGTGGGAGGCCGTGGCGGGTGGATCACAACGTCAGGAGATCGAGACTATCCTGGCTAACACGGTGAAGCCCCATCTCTACTAAAAATATAAAAAAAAAATTAGCCGGGCGTGGCGGCGGGCGCCTGTAGTCTCAGCTGCTGGGGAGGCTGAGGCAGGAGAATGGCGTGAACCCGGGAGGCAGAGCTTGCAGTGAGCCAAGATCACGCCACTGCACTCCATCCTGGGCAACAGTGTGAGACTCTGTCTCAAAAAAAAGTAAAATAGATAATCTCTGTTCTGCTACTAGTGGTTCATACTTTAAAATTACAAACCTGTCATAAAAGATCTGTGAAAACGTGTCTTCACTGAAGAGTCTATGAAAGCATATGCACTTTATGTAAATTATCTTGAAATTTCCTGGCTCATGGTAAGATGAAGGTGTAATTCCTCACGGTGTCTCTGTCGTTACTGTTTTCAGCACAGTGCCTGATGTAATGCGCAGTACCACGAAGTGCTCCATGCACAGTTAGTGAAAACGATGTGGATGGATGACATGTAACTGTGTAGCGTGGGACAGGATGGGTGGGTCAAAATAGATAGGATTGGACTGAACAAGTGAAAGGAACACATAAATGGTAGGAGGTCAAATTTATACTAGAGCAGAGTTTTGTGTTTTTGTTTGTTATTTTTGTTTTTTTTCTGGTAACTTGTTCACTCTGACCTTACCAAAGTAATCCAGCCTGTTCCTTACTTTCTTGTGTATATAATGAAACTAAAACAATTACAGACTTCGTATTAAATATATGGGTGTAGGCTGCTGTATTACCGAGAACTCTGTGGGATAGCTAAAGTATGTTATACACGGACAGTTTTCCTAAATGCTCACCACACATTTCTTGAGTTCAGTCAAATACGCATTAGCAGTGGTTTAACAGACAGCCGTGACCAGATGCACAAAACCTGGCATACCCAGATGCTGAGGAGGCTCGTTTTGGGAGTCTGCAGAATTCTGTGTATTGATTACAGTAATCATGTATTCTGCTTAACCCCTTTAAAAAATCACTCCTGGGCCGGGCGCGGTGGCTCACGCCTGTAATCCCAGCACTTTAGGAGGCCGAGGCGGGCGGATCACGAGGTCAGGAGATTGAGACCATCCTGGCGAACACGGTGAAACCCCGTCTCTACTGAAAATACAAAAAAATTAGCTGGGTGTGGTGGTGGACGCCTGTAGTCCCAGCTTCTAGGGAGGCTGAGGCAGGAGAACGGCATTAACCTGGGAGGCGGCGGAGCTTGCAGTGAGCGGAGCGAGACTCCATCTCAAAAAAATAAAAATAAAAAAAATCACTCCTGGGTCTGTAACTCTCTTTAAAGAAATATCTATTCAAGTTTTTTGTGATTTTGATAAAATTACTGGTTTAAGAATTTTTTTCCTTTTCTCTGAGTTGTTATTTTTTTATTTTTTTACCCATTAACTTTCTTTGTTTGTTTTTTGAGTTTCACCCAGGCTGGAGTGAAGTGGTAGGATCTCGGCTCACTGCAACCTCCGCCCCCCGGATTCAAGTGATTCTCCTGCCTCAGCCTGGAGATTATAGGTGGGATTATAGGTGCCCACCACCACGCCCAGCTAATTTTTGTATTTTTAGTAGAGACGGGGTGTCCCCATGTTGACCAGGCTGGTCTCGAACTCCTGACCTCAGGTGATCCACCTGCCTTGGCCTCCCAAAGTGCTAGTATTGCAGATGTGAGCCATTGTGCCTGGCCTGTTTTACCCATTAACTTTTGCAGAAGGCAAGTTGTTAAGTATTTAGCCATCTGTAATTTTTTTTCTTTTTCTTAAAAAAAACTCCATAATTAGTGTTCTACTGAACTAATGAAAAATGTAAGCAGAGTTTGAGATTTTTAAGTTTGAAGAACGATAAAGTTGTTAAACAAGATACATCAGAACCTCTTGGTAAATTTCATGGTGCATAGGGCTTATAAAGCCACCATCTTTTAGAATTATCTCATAAGAGAATAATGCTCATATTATATGTGCTTGTTTTGATATTGTGGTGTTATGAAAGAGGAGGAGTTACATAGGTTTTCTTCCACAGTTCCTGGCTCATAACTTCATAGCCATTGTGAGTCTTTGGTGATTACCGTAGGTGTGTCAGGCTTTACTTCTGCCCTTAGGTAGGATTCTAATCTCTGGCTTCCTTTCTAATTGTGGATCTGAAGACCTTCCCTAAAGAAGGTCCAGCCCCATACCCTGAGGGAAGGGAATGCTGGAGCTTCCTTAGGGATAGCTAAACTCCTGGAGGTTCCTTGAGGGTGGTACACCCAGGAAGGGCTTGGAAGCTCCATGCTCCTTCCCCCATATCTATGAATCTCTTCATCTGTATCCCTTGTAGTATCCTTACAATAAACCAGTAAACCTCAGTAAGTGTTTCTGAGTCCAAAATGTCATGGGAACCTCAACTTGAAGGCTGGTTGGTCAAAAGGTCCTGAGGCCCAGACTTGCAGAGTGTCGGAGTGGGGAGGGGACACTTTTGGGGACTGAGCTGTTAACCTGTGGGATCTGACACTGTTTCCAGGTAGATAGTGTTATGTGCGTGTCTAAGTGAAGAGACAACCTGATAAAGCTAAGTGTGAGCAACAAGGCTGTTTATTCACTCGAGTGCGAGCGGGCTGAGTCCGAAAAGAGAGTCAGCGAAGGGTGGTGGTATTGGAGCTAGTTTTATAGGTTAGGGGTAAGCAGTGGAAAGTTACAGTTAGGGGCCGTTTATTGCTTATTTCGGGGCAGGGAAGAAATGTCACAAGATACATTGTCACAAAGCGGGAGGGGTCACAGGGCACAATGTCACAAGGTTGATCGATCAGTTAAGGTAGAGCCTGTTACAATGGTAGAATGTTGCAAGGTTGGCTAATAAGCTAAGATGGGAGCTAGCTGTTTCTCTTCTTTTGTGGTTTTCCTGTTGTCCTAGACTTTTTGGCTCCAGGAGGCCTTCTGGATGTGTACGTGTGAGTAACAGAGGTCACGATGGCTTGACCATGGTGCAGCTTTCTCAGAAGACCTCACATTCCCATCTTTTTATATTAATAATGGAAAAACAAAAATGAGAAAGAGTAGTGAAGTATGGCGAAAATTTATGGTGAAAATTTTGGGGGTAGTATGGAGGGATGATGGGCGGTGTTTCTCAGGGCTGTTTCGAGCAGGATTAGGGGCAGCGTGGGTACCTAAAGTGAGAGAGAAAGGTTAAACCGAAGGGAGACCTTGGGGCAGGGGGTGATATTGTCGGGTTGTTAAAAGGAACATATGTCAAATTGGCTGCTTTGTAATAGCTTGGATGCTGTTGTTTTGTATGAACTGAGAGATTAGCCTGAAAAGACAAGGTCCGAATAAGAGAAGAAGGATGAGCACTAAGGGGCCTGTTAGTGGGAGGAGCCATGAAGCTAAGCTAGAGAATGGCCAAGTAGGTCCAATATAACTGTTTGCCTGATTAGTGAGTTTTTGAGCTCTGTCTTTAAGTTTTTTGATGTTGTCATATGCAAGGCCTGATTGATTTAAGTGAAAACAGCATTCTTTATTTAAGAATAGTCAGAGTCCTTTTTCAGCAGTAAGCAGATTGAGGCCTCTGCGATTTTGGAGGACAACTGTGGCTGAGGAATCGACTTGGGATTGGAGGACAGAAAGTGTTTGAGATATATCAGTAAAGCTAGTGGAGAAGTCGTTGGAGACTGTGAAATGTGGTGATAGAAGTTGCAAGGCCTGCTACTGCTGTTCCGATTGCAGCAGTGGAAACTCCCAATCCTATAAGTGAGGGAATTCATGGAGTGACTCTTTTTTGTCTTGTTGGAGTTACAAGGGGAATGGGGAGTTGGTCGCTTCTGTTTGCATACTGGGTTTTGGGAGTAAGGAAGATTTAAAGTGCAGGTGCCTGTCCAGTTAGCAGGGAGGCACATGTAGGTGGAAGAGCCGCAGAGGAAAAAGAGTCCTCGAGGCAGGCAGAACTGGAAGTGCAGAGTAGAAAGGTGGTAAGAGTGTGTTCTGGAAGTGGGGTCCTGCACCAGAGCCCTAGGGATCCAGCAAGGGTAGCAGCTGTTAGAGATTGTAGTGGGGTTTGGTAGGGGAGTTGCATGGAGGTAGAGGTTCTGTTTTCATGGTGTATAAGAAAGCGCTTGGTATCTACAAGTAGCCATTCACTGTTATTTATAAGACTAGGTATAAGCAGGCAAGAAGAAGGACTTGGAGGGGAATCTGTTGAACAGCGAGAGGGTAGCCAAGGATAGAGAGAGAGGCGACGTTAAGTGTCTTCCTAAACAAAAGTTCTGCTGATGTTTTTAAGACTTAGTGATGAGAGTGGGACTTTCCGTTATATGAAGCTGGAATGCTCCAATTGGCTGGTTGATGTGAGTGTTGGGACTTTGGAGGTGAAGAGTAAAGGAACATAAGGAAGATGGGAGGTTACCTAAGGGAATTCCAGTAGGTAATTGTTGGGAGATGCATAAGGGAGCGGCAATGGGGATAGTTGTCTGTGTAATGAGGTGTCCAAGAACAGGGGGTGTGGAACTGATATAGGGAGATAGACTTCGTAGGTAGGTAGGGAGAAGAGCAGCAGCCTGTTGGTATGAGATATTGGGGGAGTTTCTGCTGAATTTTTCTTTTCTTTTCTTTTCTTTTTTTTTTGAGACAGAGTCGCTCTATAGCCCAGGCTGGAATGCAGTGGCACAACCTCACTCACTGCTACCTCTGCCTCCCAGATCCTGGTTCAAGTAATTCTCTTGCCTCAGCCTCCCGAGTAGCTGGGATTATAGGCATGCACACCATGTCCAGCTAATTTTTGTGTTTTTAGTAGAGATGGTGTTTCACCATGTTGGCCAGGCTGGTCTTGAACTCCTGACCTCGTGATCCACCTGCCCACCTCGGCCTCCCAGCGTGCTGGGATTACAGGCATGAGCCACCGCACCCGGCCCCTGCTGAATTTTCCAGAAAGTAAAGAAATTGTTCAGGAGGGTAAAGGTGTGGGGGTCACCAAAAGAGGTTTGGAGGTGTAGGGAGACGGGGGAGGTTGCCCAGTCAGCTAGTAGGGCAGGGACAGCTGTGTAGTAGGAGGAAAAGAGGGGAATGCATAGCCAACAATTTTTTGCTAAGGAAGGATTAGAGATGGTGAGGAGAGAGAGGGTGGGTGAGGTTGATGATATGTTGGAGATAATTAGGGAGGGGTAGAGGGTAGCAGGAGAATGGGAGTGAGACACAAAGTAAGTAGAAAAGAATTTCATTGTGGTGGAGGAATTGGAGAGTGCCTTCCCACACAAGGTCACCTATTCACTCTAGGAGAGAGTTAAGGGTGGCAGCTTGAGGGTGAGATCAGGAGATGTCAGTTACAATGGTCTGGAGGAAAAGTGTGAACTGGCAACGTAGACAAAAACAGGGCATTTAGAAGTAGGCTAGAATGGTGATTAGGGACGTAGGTAGACATTAAATAGTGAGGTGACTGTGTAAAGGCCTGTTGTAAATGAAAGATACAAAGGCCTATTGTTCTTTTTCAGGAATGCGAGTAAGTTGAAGGGAAGTGGGGGAGAGTACTTGTGACTTCCAGAAGGAGGTAGAGGAGTTAGGCTGGTCGTTGGATGGGCACAGTTTTATCCTGGAGCCATGAACCCAGCGGGGAAGGTTCTGTAAATGGACCGCGGTTAGCGTCTGTTAACGACCTGGTAGGGTCCTGTCCACTGAGGTTGTAGAGTTTGAGGGGTTAGGTTCTTAACAAGAACTGACCGTCCGGCCTGAGTGTCTTTATATGGCTGGGTATTTGGAGTGGGTAAAAGGAAATTGGCAGCTCGGTGGATTTCATGTCTAGCTTGTTGAAGGACTGGAAGATAGTTACCAAGAGGGCCGATGTCTGGAATGAGGTTGAGCCCTTATAAAAATGTGCGGCCACATAGGAGCTCAAAGGGGCTATACCTGTGGGTTATTGAGGGGTGGCTTGAATTCGAAGGAGAGCAAAGGGTAGAAGAACTGTCCAATCTTTTTTGAGTTGGAGGGTAAGTTTTTGTTAAGATGTGTTTTTAAAAGACTGTTGGCCTTTTCTACTTTTCCTGAGGATAGAGGATGTTAAGGGCATGGAGATTCCATTGAATACTGAGGGCTTGGGAAACTGCTTGGGTGATCTCACTAATGAAGGCTGGACTGTTATCAGATTGTATGGAGGTAGGAAGACCAAATCGAGGAATTATGTCAGTTAGGCAAGAAATGACTGCAGTTGCTTTTTCTGTCCCTGTAGGAAGGGCTTCAACCCATCCGGTAAAGGTATCAACCCAGACTAGGAGGTGTTTGTATTTGTGGACTCGGGCATATGTGTGAAATCTATTTGCCAATCTTGTGTGGGGGTAAATCCTCAGGCCTGGTGTGTGGGCAAGGGATGGGGTTTGAGGAAGGCTTGGGGAGTAGTAGTGTGGCAGATAGAACAGTGAGATGTGTTTGTTTTGAGAATGGATTTCCGTAACTGGAAAGAAATGAGGGATTCTAAAAGACGGGCGAGAGGTTTGTATCCTACATGGAAGTGGTCATGAAAGGAAGAAAGGATAGAGTGGGCTTGTGAGGCAGGGAGAAGGAATTTTCCATGGTCTAAGAACCACTTGCCCTGAGTTGGAAAGGACTGGTAGAGCAGGTTTTCAGAAGAAGACTAGGTGGGAATGATAGATAAAGAGAAGTATTGGCTGTCTGGAGCGGAGACTGGAACGTGTGCAGGCGCTGAGGCGTTTGCTGCCTCTCTTGCTGTTTTGTCGGCGAAGGCATTTCCTTGGGCAATGGGGTCAGATTTTTTTGGTGCCCTTTGCAATGGATTACTCCGGCTTTGGCTGGAAGGAGGGCAGCTGTAAGGAGAGCCTTTATTAGATAGATCCAGCTGGTGTCTGCTGCTTGTTGGTGGGAGAAACCCCCACACTTTTGGTCACAGGAGCCTTCTACTTTGGTTGTATGAGAGCAGAGGAAAAACACAGCTTGAGAGCTTTGCCCAAAACAAATATACTTCTGGTTGTTTTTCTCCAGTAGAAATTTTACAGAAATTAGGGTGCTTAGAGAATTTAAGAACCATGAGTAAATCACCAAAATGTATCCTACTAGCTTTTTGGAGAAAACTTCTGTTTTTCCCCTTTGGAAGACACAAAGGTGTGGAATAACAGGTATGTTTTATTTAGGCTTAGTTATCAAATGTATCAGAATAGCTACACTTTTCAACTGGATGTTCCCACCTCTTCTAACAGTGTGCCTCTTTTCTTCAGAAGGGCTACCAGGTGGGCAGTAGTTTGCAGGAAATTGCTTGGTAGCGGCTGGTCATTCTCTTGTCATTTTGTAATAACTTGCCACTTTTAAGATGAGGAAACTGAGGTACTGGTAATGTTACCATTTTCCCACAGTTCCCAGCGAGCCATTTTTTAAAATTTTCTTTTGAAAGAATTATATTCCTGGAAAAGGTAGATTTATCTTTTCTCTTAACATAGTTGTATTGATGTAATCCACTCCAAAATATCAGGGTAGACCACCAGCTGAAGTCTCAGCTTTCTGACATTTTTTATTTATTTATTTTTATTTTATTTTATTTTAAAATAAAATAAAGCAAGGCTCTGCATGTTTAAAGATTGTTTAGAACTAAAGGAGTTAATGTTACCATTATCAATTAAAACCAGTTACTGAAGCCTCCCTCTGAGACTCTAATGGGGTTTGGAATGATCTAGATCTATCTTTTTCCCTGGTCTCCATAGCTGTGTTAATAACTTCACCATGCGTAATAATGTATGTTTCTCTTTTGTTCACATCTTTGTTGGGAATCCACATTTACATAATAACATGTCATGCCTTGCTTTCACTTACTTTCAGATATTAGGCCAGATAGCTTTTCTCCCAGGTTGACCTCTGTGGAAAGATACTGGGGGCTCCTGCTGGTAGAAAATAAATGTAGTTTTTCTTCCTCTTCTCTAAAACAGTATACATATTATTATCCAGATGTGTTCTTTCCCAAAATTGTTCTCAGAGGGAGGATAGAGAAGAGTTATTAGATATTGGAGATCATTCTCTGGTTTAACCTCTCCTCCGGTTTCCCAACTAAACCAAACCAAATGCTTTGAAAGGAATGCATAACACAGAAAGTCACAAACTCTGTTTATAATGCTTTAGAGTCATCCCACCCCCAGCACCCTTAGGCCATTGAAATAAGTAATGTAACTATTCATTTATTGAATAGTCATGTCCAAATGACTTAATAGTAGTCATTGGGGCAGTATCTAACAAGTGCTGGGACATTTTCCTTGAAAATTTAAAATACAACAAAGTGCCCTTTTTTGAGTCGCTGCAGCTCCCTCAGGCGGGCCCGGGCCCGCTGGTGGTGGCTTGGAGCGCCCTTTCTTTTAGGGCAATGTTATGGAAATCAGATGGGTGTATATTGTGTAATACCACACTCTCCACTGCTGCCAAAATTTGGTCATAAGAGGAAAACATTTAAATACAAACCCTGTAGATCAGGGGCCCCCAAGCCCCAGGCTGCACGGCAGGAGGTGAGCAGCGGGCAAGCAAGCATTACAGCCTGAGCGCCAAGTATCAGATTAGCAGCAGCATTAGATTTTCACAGGAGCACAAACCCTGTTGTGAACTGCACATGCAGCGAATCTAGGCTGCATGCTCCTTTTGTCATACCCAACCTTGTATTAACACGAATAGACTCTCCCTTAGATACCTTACCTTGTTTTAATATGAATAGACTCTCCCTTAGCTGAGAAAATCGGATGGACTCCATTTGACTCCTTCATTTACAAGACATCAAGGGCTCCTTACCCACCCCCTTCCTCGAGGACTTAACTTGTGCAAGCTGACTCTCAACATATCAAAGTGTCAATTAACTGATAAGGTACTGAGGCTAGCAATGTCCACAGTTCCCAGGAATTCACTCGGGAGATAGTACCATAAAGTCCCCGCGTTTGTGTCGGGCAGATAACACCCAGAGCCCCCACACTATCACCTTGTGATGAATTTAAAGCCCCTGTACCTGTAACTGTTTGTTTCCCTGTAACCATTTGTCTTTTTAACTTTTTTTGTCTGTTTTACTTCTGTAAGATTGCTACAGCTCGAATCCCCCTCCCCTCTCTAAACCAAAGTATAAAAGAAAATCTAGCCTCTTCTTCGGGGCTGAATTTCGTGCTCTAGCTGTCTCTCAGTCGCCAGGTGATAAAGGACTCCTGAATTCGTCTCAAAGTCTGGCGTTTTCTCTCTAACTGGCTGGGTTACAATACTTTTGAGAATCTAATGCTTGATCTGAGGTGGAACAGTTTCATCCTGAAACCATCATCACACACACCCCCCTCACTCCACCACCAACCCCTTAGAAAAGTTGTCTTCCATGAAACCAGGGACCGCTGTTGTAGTTTATGGTAATGTTGGAACCGAACTCTCGATTCCCTCCTGGGCAAGGGTCGCCGCGAAGGATCACCGACACGAGATTCACAGCAGAGAGTTATTTATTACTAGCGCGCTAGGGTCCCAAGCTCTAAGTTGGCCCTGGGACCCCGACTGCTTGTTACATGCTGTTTATATAGGCAAACACAAGTTCAAACACAGCTTATGGCACGAAATTCAAACAAAGCTTAAGGCGCAAAATAATTGGGTCTAGCTATGGCCTGAGCAAGGTGTCTTGTTCTAATTGGTTAGAGCAGGACCTTATGAGGTTCTTTCCTGGAGTTGTTGATTCTGGGAACTTCGAGGCAGGGTGGGACCCCCGGAATTGGCAGGGTGGGACCCCATGAGGTTGTTTCCCGGAATTGGCAGGGTGGGACCCTATCAGAGTGGGACCCTATCGAGGCAGGGTGGGACCCTATCTAGGCAGGGTGGGACCCTATCTAGGGCCACCTGGTGCTAATTTTTTAAGTTTTATGAGGCCTAGTTTCAGTAACAGGTTTCTGAGTCTCCCTCTGTCAGGCTGAAATACATAGGAGCGATATATCGGCTCACTGCAATCTCCACCCACTGGGTTCAAGCGATTCTCCTGCCTCAACCTCCTGAGTAGCTGGGACCACAGGCACGCGCCACCATGCCTGACTAATTTTTGTATTTTTGGTAGAGATAGGGTTTCATCATATTGGTCAGGCTGGTCTGGAACTCCTGACCTCAGGCTATCCACCTGCCTTGGCCTGCCGAAGTGCTGAAATTACAGGTGTGAGCTACTGCGTCCGACCACAAATTAAGGTTTTAAAAAGTGTTTCTTAAACCTATGTGACCTTGTTTACTCATACTAATAAAGGCCTGGATGGTGATAAGAGCCGGTATTATGTTAAATCTAAATGTAAGAAACCTGATTCTTCTGGAATTGTGGCACTCAAAAAGCAGTGAGATTGATATTTAGCCAAAATGGTATAAGAATTCTGATTCCAGATAAAAGAATCATAGTTGTGTAATGTAGGAAAATTCCTATTTAGGGAAAAACAGGAACATTTTTAACTCCATGGTATTTATTATGCCATGTCATATTGTAGGCTCTTACCCAGATTAACATTATATGCAAACTTACTGTTTTAACTTCAAAAAGTATTTTGCTATGTAGGGGCCTTCTTTTGTGTCTAACTGCTTGAAAAACGCAATTGAAGAAAAGTGAGTGTGGCTTCTTTGGTTTCAGAAAATAAGTATAAAGAGAAAATATATATACACACACACACACACATACATACATACATATATATATATATATATATTTATGGTGAGTGGTGACTGGGTCAAAGGCCAGATTATCTTCCCAGTTTCCTTTTCTTAATAAACTATCTTTGAGGCACCTGAGCTTAATTAAGGCTGACCTTAGGTTGTCAAAAAACCACAAAACAAGGTATTGCCTAGGGGAATGGGAGTGGAGTCAGATTTAGTAGTGGTCGCAATGACTTTAAAAATTGTGCATGAAAAATTTGATGTTTTCCTCCTGCCACTTTTTTTTTTTTTTTTGGAGACAGAGTCTGACTCTGTCGTCCAGGCTGGAGTGCATTGGTGCAGTCTTGGCTCACCGCAGTCTCTGCTTCCCAGGTTCACGTTATTCTCCTGTCTCAGCCTCCCGAGTAGCTGGGACTACAGGCACATGCCACCATGCCTGGCTAATTTTTGTATGTTTATTAGAGACGGGGTTTTTACCATGTTGGCCAGCTGGTCTCAAACTCCTGACCTCGGGTGATTCCCCCCACCTCAGCCACCCAAAGCACTCCTGCCACTTTTATTTTTTTTAATTTTATTTTTTTTGAGACAGAGTCTTGCTGCGTCACCCAGGCTGGAGTGCAATGGCCGGATCTCCGCTCACTGCAAGCTCTGCCTCCCGGGTTTACGCCATTCTCCTGCCTCAGCCTCCCGCGTAGCTGGGACTACAGGCGCCCGCCACCTCGCCTGGCTAATTTTTTGTATTTTTTAGTAGAGACGGGTTTTCACTGGGTTAGCCAGGATGGTCTCGATCTCCTGACCTCATGATCCGCCCGTCTCGGCCTCCCAAAGTGCTGGGATTACAGGCTTGAGCCACGGCGCCCGGCTCCCGCCACTTTTAAAAGCAGGTTATTACTTCCTAGTATAGTTTGGATATGGTTAGAAACAAGTTCTTGACTGCATAAAGAGTTCTGTTTTTTTTTTCCCTTCATAAAAGTCATAATACTTTCCA
Organism: Mandrillus leucophaeus; assembly: GCF_000951045.1. Taxonomy (NCBI): domain Eukaryota; kingdom Metazoa; phylum Chordata; class Mammalia; order Primates; family Cercopithecidae; genus Mandrillus; species Mandrillus leucophaeus. The sequence continues at coordinate 812,586 of NW_012106598.1, forward strand.
AAATGGTTTGAAGAAGGCTTTGCCTAAGAGTAGTTACTACATTGGCTATTAATTTAGCATCCCTTTCAGTCCTGTGCACACCACATTCAGGTACATTAAAAGTGGCTCACAGCAAAACAGAGTTTTTACCACTGTCATCTGCATAAATGAACCAGAGGGCCCCGGGGACAGTGATGGGGGAGGAGGAGAGAAAGAAGATTCTTCAGGAATTGGACTGGAAGAATTTGAAACTCTAGCCTGTCATTATTGACTTTCAACTTGCTTGCCTACTAAGTTTAGAAGAGAGAGCTTATTACTAATATCTCAATTTTAGGTATCACTTTTCCCTTATAATTTAGTAATTTATATAATCTCTCCAAGCATTTTCTTTTCTTTTGATTTTAAAAGCCCAAAACAAAAGTGACAGGTTGATATGGAATAGATTTGGTAAACTCCCAAATAAGCTGAGAGAACACTAGGAGACTATTTCCAGAGGCAGGGTTAGAGGCAGTGGAGGTGTGGCCCAGGGCAGGAGTGCCAGGAGTGAGGCAGGCAGATGGGAGAACTGTCGGAGGTAGTTAAAAGTAGATCATTGAGGGAACTGGCATGACAGGAGCTCTCTTGTATGTGACTATCACTTAATGTAACGTATACAATCACGCACTTGCAGAGTAGGGTAACACCTTGAAACGTCATCTGGCCCAGCCATCTTTTGATGCCCTCATCTCGTCAACAGTGTGCCCACCGGTGCCATCCAGTGAGGGTTGAGTGAGTGCATTGATGCTCTACTCCTCTCTGCATCTCTTAGATCTCCCCACTTTAGTGTTTGTATCGTAAGTTTCTCTGCAGACATGTGGCAGTTGCTGCCCACCAGGCCTGTGCTGAGTGCTTTACATAGATTAGCTCAATCACACAAGAGTCCTTCATGTACTAGGTCCTATTAGTTCCTGTGTTGCAAAAGAGGAAACTGAGGCACCAAGAGGGTAACTCCCGAGGTCACCCTGCTAGTTGAGTGGCAAGAGGGGGACTACAACCTGATCAGCCTGGCTGCAGGCTGTTCTGACCCACTCACCTCCTCCTAACTGTTGTCCAGTTGTGACGGCAGCTGGGGCCATGTGTTCACACCGCAGCTGTATTGCCCTGGGCCAATACCCCTGGGCTGTATCACCCAGGATGAGGAGTGAAACGTGGACACTTTTTCATTCAGACAGTTCTTCTCGCGTACAGTCACAAACTTTAAAAGCAGTGGGATTTTCTGGTTTGTTGTTTGTTTGCTAGTTTTTACCTTTTCACACAGTGGAAGGGAGGGGTGAGTGACTCAGGGAAAAGAGGTGGAAGAAAAAGAAAGGTTAAAAGTAAATTTTGCATACCAGGGCAGCTGCCTTATCTATATAATTGTGCTACACAGTCCTGCTTCCCATACCCCAGTCTCTGCGTTCTCCTGATATTGTCATACGTGGACACAGCGTCAGATAGACTTCTCTGTTAGTTCCAATATCAAAGCATCATGGGTGAGATTGGACTACATGCTCCTGAGATTTTTCTCCCAAAACCTTTTCCTTGGCTGTAATTCTGAGGTTTAGTCTGACAGTATGTGACATTAACTCGGCTCCTATTTCTTTCCTTCTGCATAATAATATTCTTCCAACAATAAAATTTTAAATGTCCTGGTCTGCTGGAAATTGTCTCTGAGCCATATAACTTTCCAGTTATTTCATCCCAGAACAACATTCGAGAAAACTACATAAGCACTTGTAAACTTTAGGAGGCTTTGCATCTGGGGGATCTCAGAGTGTGTTCGAGAGGACATCTAGAGCAGTCAGATTAACACATGGATGTTTGAAACCTAAAGTTCTGAAAGCTTCAAACCAACCTAGTTTTCGTTGTGAACCATTTCACTATAAAACACACACACACAACTTATTTAATAACGTGCCTCAGAGTCCATATTGATTTTACTCTAGGGACAAATGAGGCATGGAATTTTATATTTTTACATTTTAGGAAAGGTGTCTGGGAATGTATTTCCCTTTCCATTATTGCAAGGGAGGTGGCAGGTGAAATGGGAATCTGAGATCCAAGGTTATGAGCAGTCCCTGCATCCCTCCTTTTCCAGCCCACGTTCTGCAGCAGCAGCTGGGCGTGGTGGGATTGGAGCCCCCGGAACGGTTGTTGTCATGAAGGAGATGTGTACAGTAGGTGGCGTAGCACATTCAGACTTCGGGAACATGGAGAGGCAGCTGCTGAGATGTCTTTGATAGGGTTACCGAGGTGATAGCACACTGCTTATTCCATTTCCTCAGTGTTTAAATATCCAGTATTTACTTAACTATTATAAATACTTAAGTGTGTAGAACCATTTTAACTTTCAGTTTGGGCCACTGTATTGGTATTTTATAATTTTTGGACCCAACTGAAAATATTTGCAATGTGAATGCCCACATGGTTTTTCCAGTTACTCGCAGAGGTTCATAATTCACTTATCTCCCCTTTCCTGTTTGGCTTAAGTAAAGGAATCTCACATCACAACAGGCAAATGTGTGTGACCAGTATAAGATAAATATTTGATGTAACCACTGCATATTTTAAACAAGATGCATTATAGGTGATTGGGTTTACATGGTGGAAAAGAAAACATATTTTGGCTACTTGGGAGTAATTGGAATGGGCCTTTGGAAGACTTAAGTGTCCTTAAATAATGAGATTGCTGGCTGGGCGCAGTGGCTCACGCCTGTAATCCCAGCACTTTGGGAGGCTGAGACGGGTGGATCACCTGAGGTCGGGAGTTCAAGACCAGCCTGACCAACATGGAGAAACCCTGTCTCTACTAAAACTACAAAAATTAGCCAGGCATGGTGGCGCGTACTTGTAATCCCAGCTACTCGAGAGGCTGAGACAGGAGAATCGCTTGAACTCGGGAGGCGGAGGTTGCGGTGAGCTGAGATCACGCCATTGCACTCCAGTCTGGGCAAAAAGAGCGAAACTCCGTCTCAAAAAAAAAAAAAAAAAAATGAGATTGCTTAGGGACTGTGCTTTCTCATCTGACATCACATCTTCCAAGGTCCAATTGAGGGCAGTGCTTTTCCTTAGTGCAGGCAAAGGCAAACTTTTTCTGTAAAGGGCTAGACAGTAAATATTTCAGGCTTTGGTTCGACTTTGCTGATGAAGCTGAAAAGCAGCTGTAGACAGTATACATGAATGAATGTGGCTAGGTCCCGATAAAGCTTTACTTAGGGACACTGAATTTTGAATTTCAAATGATTTTCACATGTTGCAAAACATTTTTCTTTTGAATTTTTTTTCCTTCAACCATGAAATGACATTTAAAAAGTTTTTAGCTAAGAATGATGGTTTCCAGCTGCATCCATGTCCCTACAAAGAACACAAACTCATCCTTTTTTATGGCTGCATAGTATTCCATGGTGTATATGTGCCACATTTTCTTAATCCAATCTGTCACTGATGGACATTTGGGTTGATTCCAAGTCTTTGCTATTGTGAATAGTGCTGCAATAAACATACGTGTGCATGTGTCTTTATAGCAGCATAATTTATAATCCTTTGGGTATATACCCAGTAATGGGATGGCTGGGTCATATGGTACATCTAGTTCTAGATCCTTGAGGAATCGCCATACTGTTTTCCATAATAAAAAAATAAATAAAAATAATAAAATAAAATAAAAAAAAACAACTACATTCAAAAAAAATAAATAAATAAAACTTTAAAAAAAAAAAAAAAAGTTTTTAGCTCCCAGGCCATACAGTAAAACGGTGACAGGCCCTATTTGGCCCGCATAGTTTACCAACCCCAGCCTTACTAGAAATTTAGGCTGAGTTTTCTAGGCAGCTGTAGGACAGTTATCTGAAACATTCCAGATTGTTCAGTAGCCCCTGCTTTTGGCTTGAATAGATCTGAATTGAACTATTCCCTCCTGCAAGAGGGTCAGCAAACAGGAATACCTAGTCTTTGTTTTTTGTTGTTGTTGTTTTGAGTCTTGCTCTGTTGCCCAGGCTGGAGTGCAGTGGTGCGATCTCAGCTCACTTATAAGCTCCGCCTCCTTGGTTCAAGCGTTTCTTCTGCCTCAGCCTCCCAAGTAGCTGGGACTACAGGTGCTCGCCACCACACCCGGCTAATTTTTGTATTTTTAGTAGAGACAGAGTTTCACCATATTGGCCAGGCTTGTTTCTAACTCCTCACCTTGTGATCTACCCTCCTTGGCCTCCCAAAGTGCTGGGATTACAGGCATGAGTCACTGCGCCAAGCCTAATCTTTGGGGTTTTTGTAAGGATATCTTTTTTCTGCAAACGTTTTAGTGCTCCCTTATGTAATTTTTTTTTTTTTTTTTTAAAGATAGAGTCTCGCTCTGTCACACAGGCTGGAGTCTGGTGGTGCGATCTTGACTCACTGCAACCTCCGCCTCCTGGGTTCAAGCAATTCCCATGCCTCAGCCTCCTCAGTAGCTGGGACTACAGGCATATGCCACCACACCCGGCTAAATTTTATATTTTGTATTTAGAGACGAGGTTTCACCATCTTGGCCAGGCTGGTCTCTAACTTTTGACCTCAAGTAATTTGCCCGGCTCGGCCTCCCAAAGTGTTAGGATTACAGGTGTGAGCCACCGCACCTGGTCCTTATGTAATATCTAAATCAAAATTTATATTTGGCTGGGCGCTGTGGCTCACGCCTGTAATCCCAGCACTTTGGGAGGCTGAAGCAGGCGGATCATGACGTCAGGAGATCGAGACCATCCTGGCCAACATGGTGAAACCCTGTCTCTACTAAAATGCAAAAAATTAGCTGGCCATGGTGGTGTGCACTTGTAGTCCCAGCTACTCAGGAGGCTGAGACAAGGGAGTCACTTGAACCTGGGGGGCGGAGATTGCAGTGAGCCGAGATTGCGCCACTGGACTCCAGCCTGGTGACAGAGGGAGACTCCATTTCAAGAAAACCCACAAAAAACAAAACAACAACAACAACAAAAAAACCCAAAACTTATATTTATCAAACTATAGTGGAAAATAAATCATCTGCTGTCCGGGCGTGGTGGCTCACACCTGTAATCCCAGCACTTTGGGAGGCTGAAGTGGACAGATGACCTGAGGTCAGGAGTTTGAGACCAGCCTGGCCAACATGGTGAAACTCTGTCTCTACTAGAAATACAAAAATTAGCCTGGCATGGTGACAGGCACATGTAATGCCAGCTACTTGGGAGGCCAAGGCAGGAGAATGTCTTGAACCCAGAAGGCGGAGGTTGCAGTGAGCCAAGATTGCGCCATTGCACTCCAGCCTGGGCAACAAGAGGGAAACTCCATATCAAATAAATAAATAAATAAATAAATAGCTTACAAAACAGTTGCTAAAGTCTTGAATAGTAGCTGAAGCTGTTATTTATATACAGTATTACCTGCTGTCATTTATACAAAGATCCATTCTATAAATTCCTATTTTAGTTTACTACCAGAAAAGAAACTGACACCTTCTCCTCTTTCCCTTTTTGTCTATCTGTGTATGTAGAAATAAAAACCTTATAAACCAATAAATTTCCATTTTGCCTTACTTCTGGGTGATTTTAACACTCAGTTGTCTTATTTTGCATGATGATTTTTGTGGGGGGCGGGGCGCGGGATGGGGAGAGGGGGTCTCTGTCATACCGGCTGGAGTGCAGTGGCATGATCATGGCTCACTATAGCCTCAACCCTCCAGGGCTCAAGTGATGCTCCCACCCCAGTCTCCCAAGTAGCTGGGATTACATGCACGTACCACCACACCCAGATGATTTTTCTTTGTTGTTGTTGTTGATATGGGGTCTTGCTTTGTTGGCTAGGCTGGTCCTGAACTCCTGGGCTCAAACAATCTGCCTACCTTGGCCTCCCAAAGTGCTGGGATTACAGATGTGAACTTCTGCATCCAGCCAATGCTGTTCTAATATTATAACTCATTTCTCAGCCAAAGAAGTTCAGCAGTGAGCTCATGCTCATGGAATTCACTGGTATTAACATGTTCCCACCATCCTGAAACAGCTGGCATCCTAGTTCTCTGGTTTCCATTGGGGTTTTGGGTGCTTACTTCTAGATTACATCTCAACGTGGAGGTGGGGTTTCACAAGACCGGAGGACTTCTGTCTGCAAACATGTCAGCTCCAAGGAAATGACTTCAAACAGCACGGTACTCCCCCTTACTTTACCTAGGGTCTATAGTGCACGTGTTCAGGCCCTGCTGCCCTTCCTTGTGTTGAAAGTCGCCTCTTTGACAAGTTGGGTTGTTTCCCAGGCCCTTGGAGAAGCTCATAGGTAAAAGCTTACAACTCACCTGCCAACTGGGAAGGCCAGAGGAATGGGTTGTCTTCACCCGCCCACATCCTCAGGCTGAAAGCTTCCCCATGATGACTGACTTCCTCTTTCCATTTTGACTGCCATGATTATCTTTTTATTTTTAAAATGTTGCTTTTAACACCATATTACACACACATCCCTAATAATCATAGAATCAAAAGGTTTGTTTTTTAATCATCCCATCACTCCCTCCCCCATCCTCTACTTTTTCACCCCAGCAGAAAACACTCTCAGCTCTTTCACTCATTTCTTCTGTACTTAGCTTCATATTTAAAAATAATAGTCTGCTTTGCTAGTTGCTGATGATCAGTGTGAGATGCCTTTTGAATAGGATGTAACTCTCACTCTTCCCCCCCATTTTCTCTGCTGCTTTATCAGCTATACGGCCAGGCGTCTACTACGGACAGTGCTCAGAAATCTGTGGAGCCAACCATAGTTTTATACCTATTGTTCTAGAACTAATTCCACTAAAAATCTTCGAAATAGGGCCTGTATTCACACTATAGATCTACTGTACCTTCATCCCATATGTCTACTGCACCTTTACCTCTAAGCCCACTTTGAACTCTCTCCATAGATCCACTGTACAGCTGCCCCAGCATTAACCTTTTAAGTTAAAGAATGAGAGAAATAATATCTCTCTGCAGTGAGATGCCTCAACTAGATACCTCCACATGACCTGCTATTATTGTATCCACGCTCTTTACACAATTCCTCACCATTCAACTAAAACTATTAAGCACAAATTATCATCTACCTACCTCACCAAAAATAATTGATATACAAAATCATGACAGCCCTTGAGAATCAAAATGAACAAAAATCTAGTTACCCCATTTATTGCCCCAACAATTTTAGGCCTACGTGCTGTAGTACCAATCATTTTATTTGCCTCGCTACTAATTCCAACTTCCAAACACCTTATCAGTAACTGACTAATCACTACTCAGCAATGACGAATTCAACTTACCCTAAAACAAATAATGATAATTCATAATGTCAAAGGACTAACCTGATCCCTTATACTAACATCCCTAATTATCTTTATTACCACAACAAACCTCCTCAGACTCTCACCCCATTCATTTACACCAACTACCCAATTATCCATAAATCTAGCCATAGCAATCCCTCTATGAACAAACACAGTAATTACAGGCCTTGGCTTTAAAACTAAAAACTCGGCCGGGCGCGGTGGCTCAAGCCTGTAATCCCAGCACTTTGGGAGGCCGAGATGGGCGGATCACGAGGTCAGGAGATCGAGACCATC
>NW_012106598.1:820315-844577 GCF_000951045.1 Mandrillus leucophaeus
AAAAAAAAAAAACAAAAAACAAAAAACTAAAAACTCTTTGGCTCACTTTTTGCCACAAGGCACACCCATACCCCTTATCCCTATACTAGTAATCATTGAAACCATTAGCCTATTTATCCAACCACTAGCCCTGGCTGTACACCTAACTGCCAATATCACAGCAGGCCACCTACTCATACACTTGATTGGAACTGCCACACTGGCACTGTCAACCATTAATCTCCCCACAACTTCAATTATCTTTATAATCCTAATCCTACTAACCACCCTGGAGATCGCCGTTGCCCTAATTCAAGCCTATGTTTTTACATTCTTACTAAGCCTCTACTTACATGACAATACCTAATGACCCACAAATCGCACGCCTACCACATAGTTAAACCCAGCCCCTGACCACTAACAGGGTCCCTCTCAGCCCTCCTGATAATATCCGGCCTGGCCGTGTGATTTCACTTCTACTCTACCACCCTACTAACACTAGGCCTACTGACTAACACACTGACCATATACCAATGAAGATGTGACATTGTCCAAGAAAGTACGTACCAAGGCCATCACACAACACCTGTCCAAAAAGGCCTCCGCTACGGAATAATTTTATTTATCATCTCAGAAATCTTTTTTGCTGGATTCTTCTGAGCATTTTATCACTCTAGCCTAGTCCCCACTCCACAACTAGGAGGACGTTGACCCCCCAACAGGCATTACTCCTCTACACCCCCTAGAAGTACCACTCTTAAACACGTCCATATTGCTTGCATCAGGAGTTTCAATTATTTGAGCTTATCACAGTTTAATCGCAAACAAACAATTCAAGCACTACTTATTACAATTTTACTAGGTATCTACTGCACCCTCCTACAAATATCAGAATACTTTGAAGCACCCTTTACTATTTCCAGTGGAGTTTATGGTTCAACATTTTTTATAGCCACAGGCTTTCACGGACTTCATGTTATCATTGGATCAACATTCCTTATCACCTGCCTTATCCGCCAATTATTTTATCACTTTACATCCAACCACCATTTTGGCTTCGAAGCCGCAGCCTGATAATGACATTTTGTAGATGTAGTGTAATTATTCCTATATATTTCTATCTACTGATAAGGATCTTACTCTTTTCGTATAAACAGTACCGTTGACTTCCAATCAGCTAGTTTCGACAGCATTCAAAAAAGAGTAATTAACCTAACATTAGCCTTAACAAGCAACACCCTACTAGCTCTACTACTAGTAATGATTACATTTTGACCACCACAACTCAACACTTATATAGAAAAATCCAACCCTTACGAGTGTGGGTTCGATCCACTATCTTCTGCCCTTCCTTCCTCCCTCCCTTCCTTCCTTCCTCCCTCCCTCCTCCCTCCCTCCCTCCTTCCTCCCTCTCTCACCTAGGTTGGAGTGCAGTGGTACAATCATGGTTCACTGCAGCCTCAACCCCTTGGGCTCAAACAGTCCTCCCACCTCAGCCTCCTAAGGCTAATTTTTGTATTTTTTGTAGAGGCAGGGTCTTGCTAAAACAATCCTCCCACCTCAGCCTCCTAAGGCTAATTTTTGTATTTTTTGTAGAGACAGGGTCTTGCTATGTTGTCCACACTGTTCTGGAACTCCTGAACTCAAGCAGTCCTCCTGCTTTGGCTTCCAAAAGTGTTGGAGTTACAGGTGTGAGCCACCACACCAACACAATCATATCTTTTAATGTTTTGTGATATATTTTTATGAATGTCTGAAGACCCTTGTATAATTTATACTTCATACTTTGGTGAATGTAATGGTAGCAACTGTAGAATTCCAAAGAAGCCTTTAGTGACTTAACTAATATTACAGTAACAGTCCAGTTCTAACCTTAGTATCCAAATATTTTCCTTCCTCCCTCCCTCCCTCCCTCCCTCCCTTCCTTTTTTTTGGGCGGCGTTTTGCTCTTGTTGTCCAAGCTGGAGTGCAGTGGCGTGATCTCAGCTCACCACAACTGCCACTTCCTGGGTTCAAGCAATCCTCCTACATCAGCCTCCCAAGTAGCTGGGATTACAGGCATGCACCACCACGCCTGGCTAATTTTGTATTTTTAGTAGAAACAGGGTTTCTTCATGTTGGTCAGGCTGGTCTCGAACTGTCTACCTTAGGTGATCTGCCTGCCTCGGCCTCCCAAACTACTGGAATTACAGCATGAGCCACTGTGCTGGGCCTAAGTATTTTCTGTTTTTACCAATAAATAGTTCTTCCCTCCTGAGCATTTTGTCATTTATTATTATTTGATGGAGTGAATTCGTTTTCCCAAAAATACTTTAAATTTAAATAGAGATTGAGTCTTGCTATTTTGCCCAGGGTGGTCTCAAACTCATGGGTTCAAACATATACCCACCTCACTCAACTTCCCAGACTGTTGGGATTATAGGCATGAGCCACTGTACCCAGCCAGTTTCCCCAAATTATTAATGTCTTGTGGATTTTGGCCTAGTTGGAATCACTTTTATTCTAGGATGTCAGATTTTGCAACCTTTGATTTATTTCTCCCCACAACTGTTCTATATGTTGATGTAGCTAAGAAGAATGAAGTTACCTCTGGTAACACTCTGAATCTTTGTTGAGTTGAATTGGAATGAATGATGAGTTTCTTTCCCACCAGTAGGCTGTCACCTCGCATAACAACTTCAATAGAAGAGACATTACATATAGACAGAGGATAATCTTCCTAAAGAACTTCTGAGGGCATTAGGGGAGTTTTTCCTTCTGTGTGGAAGAGAGTTCCACTGTCATCCAGCCGTTCCGTAGCTGAACTCATGTTAAAACCAACTCCAAGAAACTGAACTTAGATTAGAATTTGGTTGTATTAAGCATTGCTTGACCTAAAGCAGTCTGTGGTTGTGGTTTTAAACTCATGAGTATGTTTATCTAGAAGGTCCTTGAGTAGCTGCTGCTTGTCAGGAAGTGACTTCAGAAGTAGGGCATGACCTATATTCTTAGTTCTCAGAGATTATTTTTGATCATTCATTGTGAATGGTTAAATTTTTAAAAACAAAAAGAGTGATTTTAACTAACACCAGCTTCCACAAATGTCAAAATAATAGAGTTGTCACCAGTTTTGTTATATGGCACCTTAATGGGCACATTCTGTGTTCATTGATCCTGTAGTTATTTTCTCAGATTTTGGAGTACTTGACTGATCCTTGTAGAAAAGAAAAATAGCAAGTGTTTGTAGTGAATAGACTGCAGTAGAAACTGTGGCAATGCTTCCTTCACCAGCCCTTCCTTTAAATCGTCAATAATATCAGCAGCACTTAGATAAAAAGATGATACTGCCCCTATAAGGATTTAAAACCAATGCCATGTGGGGAACCTTTGAAAGTAGTCCAAAGGCGTCATCTGGAGAATATTTTGCAATCAGTATTTAGTATGTGTTGAAGGAAAAGTGAAAACAAGGGAGGGTGTCAGAAACTTTAATGAAAGGAGAAATTCTTCTCCAAGTATCTTAAACTTTGGATTAAAGGTCCAAGGCCATAGAATATTTGAAAGAAAAGACTATCAGGATGTTAAAGTACTGACTGGCTAGCCATGGTGGCTTATACCCATAATCCCTGTACTTTGGGAGGCTGAGGCAGGTGGATCACCTGAGGGCAGAAGTTCGGGACCAGCCTGGCCAACGTGGTGAAACCCCATCTCTGCTAAAACTAAGAATTAGCTGGGTGTGGTGGCACATGCCTGTAATCCCAGCTACTTGGGAGGCTGAGGCAGGAGAATTACTTGAACCCAGGAGGCGGAGATTGCAGTCAGTCAAGATCGTGCTGCTGCAGTCCAGCCTGGGTGACAGAGCAAGACTCTGTCTCAAAAAAAAAAAAAAAAAAAAACAAATATGTTAAAGCGTTGATTTAAAATGAAACTTTAAAATGAGTTTGAAGATGAATAACAAGAAATAGTGACAGACTGCCAAATGTAATGTGAAAGTTTTATTTTGACAAACAAAAGGCAGATTTGCAGCACCATTTTTTTTTTCAAGAATATTTTATGTTAATCTGTGAACATTTTGCAGATTTTGATTTGAATATTGTGTTTTGCTCAGAAAAAAATGGTGGCTGTGATAGCTGATTTTTACCTTTGACGTAGCTCTACAGGTCGGGCACAGTGGCTCATGCCTGTAATCCCAACACTTTGGGAGGCTGAGGTGGGAGGATCACTTGAGGCCAGGAGTTCTAGACTAGCCTGGGCAACGTGGCAAGACCCCATCTCTAGGTTTTAAACATTTAAGTAGCTCTACCGTGATTTAGGATAATTTATCTAAAGATAAGTATATGAATCAGTTAATTGTTTAATGCAGTGGTGGGGCATTGTGTTGAAGCTCAGTCATGCTAAAATTTAATATTTCCAGTGCTGGTCACAGCTGTTTCCACTTGTTATAAGTTGCTGTATCTAATGCACACACACATATGTGCGCTGGGGGCTCAGTCCTAAAGTCCAATATGCACACGCAGAGAAGACAGCTGTTGCTTTGTTTTAGAGAATACTTTTTTCTTCCTGCAGCTCAAGCAGACACTTGCGGAATTGCTAGTGGAGATGCTGTTGTTAGATACTGGCTAGAACTTGTCAAGGTCGACCATGAGGCTCTCTTCATGTGCTGACCCTTGCCTATCTTTCCAACTTCATTCATCTCTGCAACATTCTCCCTTCGGTGTTCAATGCAGTGAACCCCTTGCAGTTTCCAGAAAGTGCCCTGTGGCCTGCTTCTCTCTTAACTCCCTACTGGAATGTCATCCTCTTTACTGCACGCCTGGTCATCCTACTGAGAGGCCTTCCTTGACTCCCCAGCTTAAATTGGTTGTCCTTGTCTGTCCTTTCCTATCTTGTCTACATCCACACATTGCTCATGTTGAGTTTTACCTGTGTCTGCCTTCTGCTAGACTGCAGGCCCCTGAACAGACATGTTTTCAGGTTCGAGTTTCTGTGACTGAGTGCCCTGGACACCTAGGTGCTCAGTGGGTGCTGGTTTGTCGGACCTGGTTTCCTGCTGTGCTTCCTTGCTTCAGGCGTGTGTTCTGTACTGAGTGTATCTTGCCTACTCCATTCCTTTTCCACGTGGGCAACGCTGAACATTTGCTCCAGAGTCTGTGCCTTGAGTAATACCTGACATATAAAGTATTTAGCACATAGGCAAAGTCACTACCTCTTTCAGGAACATGACTCTGGCGCATTGCCTTTGCCTGTGTGTTGCTGGCCAGTTATCCGCTTCTTGCATCAGAGCTCCAGAGTCCCATTTAGCTTGAAGTGGGCTGGGCCTTGCACATACTCCTCCTTTACTTCCTGACCCTGTTTAGCCAGGCCTGTCGGGGGGCACTGGAGGAGGAAAGCCCCTGCCCCCCGCCCGCCCCCGGTTCCTGTGTGCTTCTGCAGTATTCAGGTCTTATTGGCAGTGCTCCCCAGGGCCCAGTGCAAGCAGAGACAGCGGCGGCAGCACCTCCTCATGACAGGCCTGCCAGCACCCCCTGCCTCTCAGGCGGTTTCCAGTGCGGGCAGTGGCTCCCGAGAACGGCTTCCCGCAGGCACTTCTATGCACACTGGCCTCTACCTGGTTCAGCTGGAAGCTTCTTCACTGTCCATTGGGCTTCAGCCACACCCTCCCCAGCCGTGTCTCAGCCCAGCCCTGGGGACCTCTGTTCTAGCTTGTTCCTTCCTGAGTGCCCTCCTTCAATCTTCATATCCATTAGTGCTCTTTTCCCCCCATTAGTCAGTTCCCCGCTCCTCAGTCTCCTGTTAATAATTGTTCATTAAACTTTATTCACATCCCTGTGTGGCTTCTGTGCTCTGATTGGACCCTAGCCAGTACAGGTGTCCTCTGCCTAGGTGGCCGAAGGAACCATACAGGCTTTTCAGGGGCCTAAATGGCACCTCCATCACTCTGCAGACATCTGAGTTCCTGCTGTCAGATGGGCACTGGCCCAGCCTCGGGGAAGTGAGACTGGCTTCAGCCCTACAGAAGCCCCAAGACTGGGAGGAGGGAATTAATGAAGTGTGTAGAGCTAGAGAGGAGGGGTGTGTGTGTTGTGTGTGTGTATGCAATGTGACAAAAACTTGAAACAAACTTAAAATTTTAGTGTTGTTCTGGTAGGAGCTAAAGGGACAGATAAATGAAAATTAACAAAATTGATGAATACCGCTTTACCATAAATGATATTCCTGATAGAAAATCTAACCAAATGTGGTTTCGTTTGTGAATAGTCTTTCCCTTTCCACAAATCACTTGAGGGGGGTGAGGTTTTATTTTGTCTTCTCATCTCTGAGCTTCTAAAGGGCAGGGACTGTGTTTTGTCTGAATTATCTTATACTCACAATGACTATTACGTACTAGATGCATAATAAATGTTAGTTTACTGAATGAAGGGTGATACAACTATTCTGTATTCCATTTTCTACTCCAAGAGAGCTGAAATCAGCCAGTGTGTAGACTGCCAACTCTCAGGTATCCTTATTTCATAGACACGGAAACTGATGTTGAGTAACTTACCCAAGGCTACGCTGATAAAATGTGACTGACCCAGGCTTTAAATCCAGGCTGATACCAAAAGCTTGGCATTTTCACTACACTTTGCAGTTCTCACCATGAGTGGTTACTGTAGTCAGTCAAGTCCTATTTGTGTGTGCACACGGACCCACTCACCTAGGGGTCCTTTTTCCTCTTCAGAGCCCTCACCATTTCTTCTAGAGTCACCGACCTCTGGCCATCCAGGTACACATGGACAGGGTTAGAAAAATTCACGGCTTGAGAGTCGCTCTCCATTTGCTCCTTTAGGGATTCAAAAAGTCTTTTAATGAAGTGTATCCACTTGCTAGAAAATTGAACTTGGTACAAGTTGTGGAACATGTTTAGTTGCATAAAAGTTCAGTGAAAGCTAAACCTCAGGGAACGTATGTGCTCTTGAAACACTAACTCTTGCCGTCCCTCTTTCTTGTCAGGTGCTGCTACCCCCGTATGATGATGCCACTGTGAATGGTGCTGCCAAGGAGCCGCCGCCACCTTACGTGTCTGCCTAAGCCTTCGAGTGGGCGGAGCTGAGGGCAGCAGCTTGACTTTGCAGACATCTGAGCAATAGTTCTGTTATTTCACTTTTGCGATGAGCTCTCTGAGCTTGTTTGTTGCTGAAATGCTACTTTTTAAAATTTAGATGTTAGGTTGAAAACTGTAGTTTTCAATATATGCTTTGCTAGAACACTGTGATAGATTAGCTGTGGAATTCTTCCTGTAGGATCGGGGATATAACGGGCTTCACTAACCTTCCCTAGGCACTGAAACTTCCCCCAAATCTGGTGGACCTAGAGTCAGATAAGTCTGCTTTTGTACCTGCTGGGCCCCAGTTGGGCAGTTAGTCGCATTTTTTCTCTCTGTTCCCTCTCATTTGAAAATGTAAAATAAAACCAAAAATAGGTAACTGCTTCTTCAGCCATTCCAGCATAGAGAACAAAACCTTATGGAAACAGGAATGTCAATTGTGTAATGATTGTTCTAATTAGGTAAATAGAAGTCCTTACATTTGTGTTACAAGAATTCCCCCCACAACATCCTTTATGACTTAAGTTCAATGACAGTGTGCGTTTGGTGGTAAAGGATTTTCTCCATGGCCTGAATTAAGACCATTAGAAAGCACCAGGCCGTGGGAGCAGTGACCATCTGCTGACTGTTCTCATGGATCTTGCGTCCAGGGACATGGGGTGACGTGCCTCGTATGTGTTAGAGGGTGGAACGGATGTGCTTGGCACTGCGTGGGATCTGGTGCCCCTCTTCTGGATTCGCATCCCCACCCAGGGCCTACTTTTACTAACCGTTCTGCCCTAGCTTGGTTCAAGGCGGTCATCCAACTGACTTGATCAAGTGGAACTGGGATATATTTGATACACTTTTGCCTAACAGCATGGAAAAGGGTTTTCCTTTCCCTGCAAGCTACATCCTGCTGCTTTGAACTTCCAAGTATGTCTAGTCACCATTTAAAATGTAAAAGTTTTCAGAAAAATGAGGACTGTTTTCCTTGTATCGCTTTTTATCTTGACTACCTGAATTGCAAGGGATTTTTATATATTCATATGTTCCAAAGTCGGCAACTCTCCTGTAGGTTCATTATTGAATGTGCTGTAAATGAAGTATTTTGCAATTAAAATGAGGTTTGCTCACATCCAAGATGACCTTGTGACTCTGTGCTCATTGTGTCTGAGGACCTTTCCCTCCACATACGGCCAGGCAGATGCACCCAGTTCAGCCTAAGGAGTAGGCTTTATTGCTTGTTTTACACACAGTGGTGGTTTGTTTTTTGTTTTTTGTTTTTTGTTTTTTTTTGAGACAAAGTCTTGCTCTGTCGCCCAGGCTGGAGTGCAGTGAGCCCTCTGCCTCCTGGGTTCAAGCAATTCACTGCCTCAGCCTCCTGAGTAGCTGGGATTACAGGCACCCGCCACCATGCCTGGCTAATTTTTGTATTTTTAGTAGAGATGGGGTTTCACCATCTTGGCCAGACTGGTCTTGAACTCCTGACCTCATGATCCACCCACCTCAGCCTCTCAAAGTGCTGGGATTACAGGCGTGAGCCACCGCGCCCGGCCTACACACAGTGTTTTTAATATCCCAGTCCTGATAAAATCAGCATCTTAGGCCAAGAGGAATGGGGGTCAAACAGACTCGAGCTTCCAACGTTCCTAACCGTGTGTTCAGCTGTTTTGCATATGTTTGCTTTGTGTCCATAGTGTACTTTTAATAAGCAGTTAAGATTTTTGCTACAGTCCAAGGGAGATTAAAATAAGAGAGGTAGGAAGGGGCATTTTTATCCCAAAGAATCAGCCTCAGTTATTTCTTTTGGTGTATCTCATTGGCATTCTTTATAAACTCTACGTAAGTAATTCTGTTTCTTAAGTAATTCTGTTTCTTGAAGCTTTATGTCTAGAAGATTGACACAAAGTGAAACACATGAGTTACTAGAAATGGAGAAGGCGCTGGGGGCAGTGGCTATAATCCCAGCACCTTGGAAGAACGAGGCAGGAGGATCGCTTGAGCCCAGAAGTTAGAGACCAGCCTGGGCAACATAGTGAGACTTCATCTCTGCAAAATTTAAAAATTAGCTGGGTACCATAGCATGTGCCTGTAGTCCCAGCTACTCAGGAGGCTGAGATGGGAGGATAACTTGAGCCCAGGAGGTTGAGGCTGCAGTGAACTGTGGCCATGATCATGCTACTTGCACTCCAGCCTGAAAGACAGACTGAGACCTTGTCTCAAAACTAAAAAAATGGAAAAGCCCTATCAGATAGTTTCATGATCCCTGGGGAAGGGACATAGGCAATCACAGTTAATTGCATGTTGTTCCCCATGATTTTTTTTTTTTTTTTTTTTTTGAGATAGAGTCTCGCTCAGTCACCCAGGCTGGAGTGCAGTGGCGTGATCTCAGCTCATGGCAAGCTCCACTTCCCGGGTTCACGCCATTCTCCTGCCTCAGCCTCCCGAGTAGCGGGTACTACAGGCGCGCACCACCATGCCCTGCTCATTTTTTGTATTTTTAGTAGAGATGGGGGTTTCACTGTGTTAGCCAGGTTGGTCTTGATCTCCTGACCTCTTGATCTGCCCGCCTCGGCCTCCCAAAGTGCTGGGATTACAGGCGTGAGCCACGGCGCCCGGCATTCCCCATGATTTTATAGCTCTTTGCCTAATTATTTTTGCAGTATAAAAAATGATACATGGTCAGGCCAGGCACAGTGATTCATGCCTATAATCCCAGCATTTTGGGAGACCTCATCTGAGGTCAGGTGTTGGAGACCAGCCCAACCAGCCAACATGGGAAAACCTCATTTCTACTAAAAATACAAAAATTAACTGGGCATGGTGGTGCACACCTGTAATCTCAGCTCTTTGGGAGGCTGAGGCAGGAGAATAATTTGAGCCCAGAAGGTGGAGGTTGCAGTGAACTGAGATTGCACCACTGCACTCCAGCCTGGGCAACAGAGCAGACTCCATCTCCGGAAAAAAAGAAAAATGATGCATGGTCAAATGGAAGGAAGTGCTGATGTTGAGAGTCACATAGCGTTCTTGGAGAGAAAACAAGACTGCTGATCTCATTCATGCAGCACTCAAATAGCACCATAGACTCTGAGATATCCCTTCGTTCTCAAAGATCCCATATGCTGGCTTTTCCTGACTTGTTGCATAACCTAGGCTAAGGTCAAGAGCTGCCTCCACATTTACCTCTGCAGAGTAAGGAATTGTTCCCTTCTTGTCTCCACTATGGGAAGGTTGTGATGCTGGATTAAAATGACCTAGCAGAGCACATTACATGCCTTAGCAGTTACTGTATCTATTTGTCTCATTGCTAATCCAGATAAATACTTTTCAATGTATTTCAAATCCATTTTGATATCTAGCCCCTTTCTCCTATTTTGTTGTCCACAGAGAAACAAGCAGTTACTCCTGCAGTTTTTCAAGTCTCTTTGCTGGGGCAGAAGAAAGAGGAAAGCATACACACCCTTTGACTTAAATTGTGGTCTGTCCACCCTAGAAACAGCTTCCGCTGAACAAGCTAGTCAGGTTT
Source organism: Mandrillus leucophaeus (assembly GCF_000951045.1). Classification (NCBI taxonomy): domain Eukaryota; kingdom Metazoa; phylum Chordata; class Mammalia; order Primates; family Cercopithecidae; genus Mandrillus; species Mandrillus leucophaeus. Next base: position 830,866 of record NW_012106598.1, read on the forward strand.
CCAGGATGCCAAGTTATATAAAAGAGGCTTAAGGCCAATAGTCCCTCTCCTTCCTGCACCCTCTTCCTGCATGAATACTATGTGCGCCAGCTCCTCCAGAGGCTGGTATCCTTGTTCCTGCCCCCTTCCTTTCATCCTCAAGAATGCAAGAAATGGCCAGGCGCGGCGGCTCACACCTGTAATCTCAGCACTTGAGGAGGCTGAGGTGGGCGAATCACTTGAGGTCAGGAGTTTGAGACCAGCCTGGCCAACATGGTGAAACCCATCTCTACTAAAAATAGAAAAATTAGCTGGGCATGGTGGCATGCGCCTGTGATCCCAGCTACTCGGGAGGCTGAGGCATGAGAATCACTTGAGCCGGGGAGGCTGAGGTTGCAGTGAGCCGAGATCACGCCACTGCACTCCAGCCTGGGATCGAAAAAATAGGAGGGAGGGAGGGAGGGAAAGAAACTTCCCCTACTCCGAGCCTTTCTGCCCCCTCCCCGTTTTTCACTCTAGCCCTTGAGAGAGAAGAAAGAAGAAAGAAAGAAGAAAGAGGGAAAGAAAAGGAAGAAAGGAGGGAGGAAGGAAGAAACGGAGGGAAGAAGGGAGGGAAAAGGAAGAAAAAGAAATTTCCCCTTCTCCGAGCCTTTCTGCCCCCTCCCCGTTTTTCACTCTAGCCCTTGAGAGAGAAGAAAGAAGAAAGAAAGAAGAAAGAGGGAAAGAAAAGGAAGAAAGGAGGGAGGAAGGAAGAAACGGAGGGAAGAAGGGAGGGAAAAGGAAGAAAAAGAAATTTCCCCTTCTCCGAGCCTTTCTGCCCCCTCCCCATTTTTTACTCTAGTCCTAAACATATTTGTGTAGTTTGACTGCTTAACCAAACATTCCATTTGTCTTTCCTCTCTACCCTCAGTTCATTATCCAACAATACTGATTATTAATGATCTCAATAGAGATCATTATAACTGTAACCATTACAGTTATAACCGTAACTGTATAAACTGTAACCATTAAAGTTTTCTCCATAGAGAGATGTATTATTGTATTTGAACTATTCATTTGAGGAAAACCTTGCTGTGTGAAGTGAGCTTTTTTTTTTTTTGTGACAGAGGAAAACTAATGAGACTATAAACACATATACTTTCTCTCTTTGATTTTTAAAGATGTGTTTAGGTTTTGCAGCCAGTCTGGAAACTGACTTAAATACCATTAAACTGCATTGGTGCTGGTCACGTGGGCAGTCTCGGGTTCTGGAGGGGAGAGGGCAGGTGTCTTGGCCAAGGTGTTGAAAGAGCAACTCATGCAAAAGAACTGCCAGCGGGAAGTACAGGCTAAGGCTTTTCAAGGCTCCCTCTTCAGACCTAACAAACACCAAAAACAGTGCCCATGGCCCATATAAAAGGGGTTTTTGGCAGCTCAGATACATGTGTTAAAAGGGAAGGAAAAAGGAGGATTGCAAGGATGTCTCCACACCCATGGAATCACTTAAAGTGTTTCTGTACCCTGGCCAAGTTTTCTGCCAAATGGCTCATGGTGTATGGAAACCAGCCAGATCTGCAACCTTCTGCCCAGAAGCCCACGCAGGCCTTCTGCTGACTAAAGTACCAAGACAGCAAGCAAGAAGCTGTGGCTTGGCCAACCCAGAAAAAGTTAAAGTCTTAGCACCATATACTCATCTATGTGACCCTTACCAGCGAGAGCAGCTGATGCTTTAGAATGAAGAATTTGGCTTAAAAGAGCACAACAACAGACTCAAGTTTTGTTTTATTCCACCTAAAACTTAGATACACTTTTAAAAAGTTTATTTAAACAACAAGATGCTTGGCTTGAAGGGAAAACTATCTAGGATTCCTTTTTTAGAGTAATTTATTCCTACTTAAAGACAGATTGCCTTACTTGTAACAGCTACGTACAAGAAAGTTATAAAATTGTCATTGGTTTTACAATTGAAATTCTCCAGTTGAACAAGGTATGCAAGGATTTTTGTTTTTGTTGTTGTTTAAACAAGAACAAAATAACTTGCTGGAATATAGAGTTGAATGAGCATGCCACTAATGGAGAAAGGGTGTATTTTCACTGACACAATATTTTTCCCCATCCCATTTCCACTTGATGTCAGTCAAAACATACCGGCTATTTAGGTTTTAAAAAACGCAACAGGTTGGGGCTGGGCACGGTGTCTCACGCCTGTAATCCCAGCACTTTGGGAGCCAAGGGGGGCAGATCATGAGGTCAGGAGATCGATGCCATCCTGGCTAACACGGTGAAACCTCATCTGTACTAAAAATACGTAAAAAATTAGCCGGGCGTGGTGGTAGGCAGCTGTAGTCCCAGCTACTCGGGAGGCGGAGCTTGCAGTGAGCTGAGATCGCGCCACTGCACTCCAGCCTGGGCGACAGAGCAAGACTCCGTCTCAAAAACAGAAACAAAAAACCAAAAACACAACAGGTGGGGCGCTCTGTCTCATGCCCATAATCCCTGCACTTTGGGAGGTATGTGGATCACTTGAGCTCATGAGTTCGAGACTAGCTTAGGCAACATGACAAAACCTCGTCTCTACAAAAAATACAAAAAAAAAAAATTAGCCATTTTGATGGGTGGCCTCTAGTCCCAGCTACTCAAGAGCCTGAGCTGGGAGAATTGCTTGAGCCCGGGAGATGGAGGTTGCAGTGAGCTAAGATTGTGCCATTGCACTCCAGCCTGGGTGACAGAGTGAGACCCTGTCTCAAAAAGAAAAAAGTGAACATGCTTATGCACACGTAGCAATTACTTGATGTACAGTAAAGCAATGGGGAAGGAGGAAATGAAGGAATAGAGAAACCTATACTGTAGTAGTCAGGATATGGTGGAACCACATTGCAGTTTTCTAATTGGGAATATAACCTGGTCTGTAAGAACAGAGTTCTGGAGTAAAGAAGCAGGTTCCCTTTTCAGTAGACACGTCCTGTCTGCTGCTGCAACACCTCAGTTGTATCTTCATCCTCCTTTTCCAACTGTGCAAGTGTGTCTGTTTCATTGGTTGCCTATCAAATTGGAATCTGATCTGCCTCATTGACAAACTCTGTCCTTCACAATAGGCTTCCAGTAGTTTAGTAAGATGTATGCCTCTTTCCTTTTTGTTTTTTTTGTTGTTGTTTGTTTGTTTGTTTTGAGACAGAGTCTCGCTCTATCACCTAGGATGGAGTGCAGTGGCACGATCTCGGCTCATTGCAACCTTCACCTCCGAAGTTTAGGCAATTCTCGTGCCTCAGCCTTCTGAGTAGCTGGGATTACAGGGGCGTGCCTCCACGCCCGACTAATTTTTGTATTTTTATTAGAGACAGAGTTTCACCATGTTGGCCAGGCTGGTCTCGAACTCCTGGCCTCAGGTGATCTCTCCACTTTGGCCTCCCAAAGTGCTGGGATTACAGGGGTGAGCAACCACACCTGGCCTAGTTTACTGAGTGGCGTATGCCCCTTAAACTGCACCACAGGCTAAGAGCAGTGGTTCATGCCTGTAATCCCAGCACTTTGGGAGGCCAAGGTGGGTGAATCACTTGAGGTCAGGAGTTCGAGACCAGCCTGATGAACGTGGTGAAACCCCGTCTCTACTAAAAATACAAAAATAAAAATAAAAAAATTACACGGGTGGTGGTGCATGCCTATAGTCCCAGCTACTTGGGAAGCTGAGGTAGGAGAATCACTTGAACCCAGGAGACAGCAGTTGCAGTGAGCTGAGATTGCACCACTGCACTCCAGCCTGGGTGACAGAGCGAGACTCCATCTCAAAAAATATACATATATGCAAAAATTAAACTTGCATCACAGAACCATCCTGCCCTGCTACCTTCTAATTAATATGATCATTGTTCTGTCTTGACTCTTTTTTTTTGAGATGGAGTGAGTCTTACCCTGTTGCCCAGGCTGGAGTGCAATGGCACGATTTCGGCTCACTGCAACCTCTGTCTCTTGGATTCAAGCGATTCTCCTGCCTCAGCTTTCTGAGTAACTGGGATTACAGGCACCTGCTATCATGCCCGGCTAATTTTTGTATTTTTAGTAGAGACAGTTTCACCATGCTGGCCAGGCTGGTCTTGAACTCCTGACGTCAGGCAGCGATCTGTCCGCCTCGGCCTCCCAAAGTGCTGGGATTACAGGCGTGAGCCACCGCCCCGGCCCTGTCTTGACTCTTTCCTTGGGCTTTTTGTTGGCCATGGCCAGCATCTCAGCTGCTGCTTCACAAAAGAGGTATCAAGTCTGCACCAAACCAGGAGCGGCAGAAGTAGATACAGTTTGTTTTATTTGTTTGTTTGTTTTTTTGAGACGGAGTCTTGCCCTGTCTTCAGACTGGAGTGCAGTGGCATGATCTCAGCTCACTGCAACCTCCGCCTCCCCAGTTCAAGCAATTCTCCTGCTTCAGCCTCCCAAGTAGCTGGTACTACAGACACGCGCCAACACGCCCAGCTAATTTTCATATTTTTAGTAGAGACGGGGTTTCACTATGTTGGCCAGGATGGTCTTGATCTCTTGACCTTATGATCCGCCCGCCTCGGCCTCCCAAAGTGCTGGGATTACAGTGAGCCGTGGTGCCCAGCCTTTTTTTTTTTTTCTTCCAAAGTCATTAACAGTGTAAACACAACTTTTATTAAGATGGAAACCTCTTCACCCAGGAATTAAAAATTATATATCCCTTGATGTATGTCAACATGTAGCAAGTATATTGTTTCAATAGAGCAAAGATAGTTTTGTAAGAACTGTGTGATTGAGGGTAGGATGCACATCGTTCACCAGCAATGAGGGTTGGAGCTGCGTTTCTCAGGAAAGGCTAGGATTGAGTGTGACATCATCCTGGCTGCTACTTACTAGTCACAGGTCTGGGCTGCAGTGTCTCAGCCCCTGCTATCCAAGTGACACGTTCCAATTTCTGGGCTCATAGATGGGGATGTCCAAGCTAGGCCTGCTCAGGAGCAGATGAGTCTTTACTTGTGCCTAAGGAAAGCCCTGGCTCTGGGAAGACAAGGAGCAATGGGTCTGCTGTCTGTGACCAGCAACAGCATAAAGGACCATGTTGTCTCATGTGGCAGGGACACCCCTTGCACCCAGTGTGGTGGCCTTTGTGTGATACCTATTTTATTCATTTTAACTAAAGGAATATATTTCTTTTTTTTTCTTTTTTTAATTCAGAGACAGGATCTCGCTATATTGCCCAGGCTGGTCTTGAACCCCTTGGCTCAAGTGATCCTCTGCCTCAGCCTGTTGGGATTATAGGCATGAGCCACCATGCCTGGCCAAGGAATGTATTTCTAATTACACTCTTTCTCTATTTTACTTCGCAGGGTGTTCCTTGACTTGTTTTTAACTGTAGGTCTTTTATTAAATTTACCTTTCCTACATTTAGTTGCCTTCAGTAAAAAATAATAGCAGCTCTAAATCCCAGTCTTCTCTATCTTGACAATCAGTTGACATTTCATATTCATTGTGCCTAAAACGGAAAATTGTCCTCTCTTTCCCCGAGATCTGCTCCTGTTGATTTAATGTGTGTCCTTTGGTGCCCTCCCTGTCATTCCTGCCTTCCTGACTTAAGATCACAGGTCCTCTTCTCCTCGCCCCTCTTTCTTTCCCTGCAGCTTCTACCCTTTTATAAGGTAGAAAAACATTTACCATTTATTGAGCCCTTCCTGTATGCAGGCATGCTTAGATATATTGTTAACTCTCTCCCCATTTTACAGGTGAGGAAACCGAGGGTTTTAGAGGTAAATAACTGGGCCAAAGTCATACAGTAAGTGGCAGAGGACTTAAATGCAGATTGAATACATCAAAGTAGGTAATGCATTTCTTTGAGACATCGAGAATTTCAGAATTCTGTACATATAACTTCTTGCTTCTTCTTAACAACCATCAATTTCTACTAATTTGATTTAATACATCCCAAGAAGGAAAGCAGGTTATACAAAGCTGTGTAAACTGTAAACTTGGGGTGAATCTTCAACTTGAGGTTCGTGTTAAATAAGTAAAACTGTCAGTTTCCCATTTAATTAGACTGGAAAATGCTCTGCAAATATCAGCTTTTCATTGTTACAAAGAATGTATTCAGGCAGGAAGAGGGATCAACAGAGGTGGACCTTTTAGAGTGGTTGTTTTTAAGGGAGCAATTTCTTTTTGAGGAAATTGGGCACCATTTTAAACTATCTTTGTTGAGAAGAATATACATATTAAATTTCAAGCATAATTCAGGCTAGTAAGTAAGTAGAACAATGACATAATTTGTACTGTCTTGGAGGAATAGTCTAGGGCCACCTTACAACCCAACTTCCTTCCCTGCCCCTGCCCCAGAAAGCCAGTATCGCTGTCTATTTTCTCACCTATCCAATAGAGACAGAAAAGAGTAGTCACTTTCCATGGGAGTGCAGGCTTTTTTTTTTTCTTCCCTGTTGAAGTTAATGCACTGTATCATCTGTGTCCCTGAGAGTTAAACTTCCTTAAACATCTTAATAGAAAATCCAGGTATGAGCTGGGCATCAAGACACATTGCAAACTTGTAGGTTTTAATAAAATTATGTAAGTAATGGATCGCAAGAAAGAACAGAAAATAAAGCCAATAACTCATCCTTTTGGTCTCCATGTGAAAATGACTTCCTTCTAGAAGCCTATGGCCTACTACTCTAAGTGGCATTCTTTTTTTTTTTTTTTTTTGAGATGGAGTCTCTCGCTCTGTCACCCAGGTTGGAGTACAGTGGTGCAATCTCGGCTCACTGAAACCTCTGCCTCCCCGGTTCAAGTGATCCTCCTGCCTCAGCCTCCCGAGTAGCTGGGACCACAGGTGTGCACCACCATGCCCAGCTAATTTTTGTATTTTTAGTAGAGATGGGGTTTTGCCATGTTGGCCAGGCTGGTCTTGAATTCCTGGCCTCAAGTGATCCAATCCCTTTGGCCTCCCAAAGTGCTGGGATTACAGGCATGAGCCACCGTGCCTGGCCCTGGGTGGCATTCATTTTATGTTCTTCCATGGCATCCTCAGCATCCCCAATCAAGGTATATCTTCTGCTCTATGGTTACTGCTTTTCTTGTTGATAGTCCACCAGTAGATTATCAACTCAGAGAGTCTATGTGTTACTTATTGCTCTGTTTGTGTATGGCATATATCTGGTAGATAGAAGGAGCTGAAAACATATTTACTAGAATAAAATAAAATAAGCACATAAGGAAAATTAAAGTCAGCTGTAATCCCATCCCAGTGACTGCAACAAATTTTTAAAAGCAACTCAGTGGAGCTCAAGTTCCCCAGAGACAACTCAGAAGCGCCTACTAGAAAAAAATTCCATTCCACCGGGCGTGGTGGCTCACGCCTGTGATCCCAGCACTTTGGGAGGCCAAGGTGGGCAGATCATTTGAGGTCAGGAGTTCAAGACCAGCCTGGCCAACATGGCAAAACCCTGTCTCTATTAAAAATACAAAAATTAGCCAGGCGTGGTGGTACATGCCTGTGGTCCCAGCCACCCAGGAGGCTGAGGTGGGAGAATCACCTGAGCCTGAAAGGTTGACGCTGCAGTGAGTGATGACTGCACCACTGCACTCTAGCTTGAACAACAGATTGAGACCCTGTCTCCAAAAAAAAAAAAAAAAAAAAGGGAAAAGAAAGAAAAAAGAAAACAAAAAAAAAAAAAAAGAAAAAAGAAAAAAATTCATTCATTCCTATAGAGATGATGCAAGGAGACCGTGGGAAAGTCACTGCTCCAGCAACCCTGCCAAGCCACAGCTGGAGTAGTGTGTGCTGGGCTGGGGGTCTTTTAGGGGAGTGTCTTGACTCTTACAAGAAAGTTGTAAAGGTGATAATAGCAACACAGTCATAAAAGGATTGCTTTCCGAGGAAAGATTAAAGTCCTGCTAAGATGAGAGGCTACCTAATAGTCTGCCTAAATTTGAAATCAGAAGGAAACCAGCATTCTTAGTTCTCACTATTCTTGTGATCAAGTCCCTTTCATGTGAGCTTAATTCAGTAGGAATCTGAATCCACAATTAAATTGCTAGATGTGTCTCCTCTTAGGAGCTTTCTCTTTTCCCTTTCCTAGTAAATCATTGTTAAAGCAATAAATGACCAAATCTAAGACACTAGTGGAACCCTCAGACCTTGGATAAATGGGGGGAAAATTCTCAACAGCTAATATGCAACTTAAAGATAGTGACCTGTTCACCTACTTCCTGGTCACTTCAGATTTAAATGAAATCCCTGTAAGACCATGCATTATAAACCTTGTTTGTCTTTCATCCTTTATAAGAAGATCACAAAATTCCCATAGTAAAAGCAATATAAATTCCTCTGTGGCAGGTAGCGTAGACTCAAGCACAGAAATTCCCACTGCAGGCAATTTCTGCAGTGGAAATGATTTTTTTTTTTTTTCTTCAGATACTGTCTCATACTGTCATCCAGGGGAGAGTGGCATGACCACGGCTCACTGCAGCCTCAAACTCCTTGGCTCAAGTGATCCTCCCACCTCAGCCTTTCTGAGTAACTGGGATTACAGACATGCGCCACGATGCAGACATAGACTCACTAATATCCTTGACAGAAGGTAGTTAGTTGAGTATCACAAGGATGAGGCTATCGGCTTCTAATAGCAGAGCACTTTGTGCCAATTTCTAGGTTTAGGAATGAAAGCAGCAGCAATCTGTGTTGCTGAGCGATGCTTCCATAAATAGCAGGTCCATCCTCCACTTCCAAAGTGAAACCTAGTCTGCAGGTAGTTTCACTAACCTAGAAATTGGCACAAAGTGGTCTGCTATTAGAAGCCGATAGCCTCATCCTTGTGACACTCAACTAACTACCTTCTGTCAAGGATATTAATGAGTCTATGTCTGCATGGTGGCGCATGTCTGTAATCCCAGTTACTCAGAGAGGCTGAGGTGGGAGGATCACTTGAGCCAAGGAGTTTGAGGCTGCAGTGAGCCGTGGTCATGCCACTCTCCCCTGGATGACAGTCTGCAGGTAGACAGGCAGTGTTTCAGCCTTGTCAGTATCCAAGAAAACAAGTCATATTTGTACTTACTATTGCGTATGCATTAAGGCTCCCCACTTCACTCTATTCTCTCATTCTTTAACATTATTATTATTATTTTTTTGGTAGAGATGGGGTCTTGCTGTGTTGCCCAAGCCAGGCTCACACTCCTGGGCTCAAGGGATCCTCTTGTCTCAGCTTCTCAAGTAGCTAGGACTATAGCCATGCACCACCGCGACTGCCTATTATCTCTCTTTTTTAAAATCTGAGACAGGGTCTTGCTCTGTTGCTTAGGCTGGAATCTGGAGTACAGTGGTGCAATCACAGCTCACAGCAGCCTTGACCTCCCCAGCTCAAGTGATCCTCCCATCTCAGCCTCCCAAATAGCTGGGACTACAGGCACATGTCACCACATCCAGCTAATTTTTTGGTTTTTTTGTTTTTTTTTTTTGAGACGGAGTCTCGCTCTGTCACCCAGGCTGGAGTGCAGTGACGCGATCTCCACTCACTGCAAGCTCCGCCGCCTCCCGGGTTCACGCCATTCTCCTGCCTCAGCCTCCCTAGAAGCTGGGACTACAGGCACCCGCCACCACGCCCAGCTAATTTTTTTGTATTTTTAGTAGAGACAGGGTTTCACCGTGTTTGTCAGGATGGTCTCGATCTCCTGACCGCGTGATCCGCCCGCCTCGGCCTCCCAAAGTGCTGGGATTACAGGCGTGAGCCACCGTGCCCAGCTCCAGCTAATTTTTAAATTTTTTGCGGAGATGGGGTTTCACTGTGTTGCTCAGGCTGGTCTCGAACTCCTGGGCTCAAGTGATCCTCCTGCCTAGGTCTCCCAAAGGGCTGACATGACAGACATGAGCCACTGTGCCAGACCTTACCTCATCCTTGATAGGAAGCTGCGTCAGTCTGATTCCACAAAACTACAAGGCTCTAAAATCCAGGTTAAAGCCAGTAACCCAGTCCCTTCTACAGCATGGCATAGGGCAAGATCTATTAACAAGCAAAAGGCCCAGTCCTTGTCCTTAGGAGCTCGTGATCCAAGTCAAGATCACATAAAAACATTTGAGTCCCCTTTGAAATGAGTATTGTTTTCCTGAACAAATTTTCAACTTGCTGTAGTTTTTTCCTGATCACTTTCATCCTGTCTTTCCAAGATGGGATGTGTTTATTTAGAAATGATTTCACCTGCGACAGCTGCTTCTCTCTTTTGCTCAGGCCTGTAGCACTGGCAGGATGGGCAAGTGTCGTGGACTTCGTACTGCTAGGAGGCTCTGTAGTCACCAATGAGATCAGAAGTGGCATGATACAGTACAAGAAAGCCCATCTGGGCACAGCCCTGAAGGCCAACCCTTTTGGAGGTACTTTTCATGCAAAAGGAATTGCGCTGGAAAAAGTAGGAGTTGAAGCCAAAAAGCCAAATTCTGCCATTAGGAAGTGTGTCAGGGTCCAGTGGATCAAGGATGGCAAGAAAATCACAGCCTTTGTACTCAATGATGATTGCTTGAACTTTACTGAGGAAAACGATAAAGTTGTGGTTGCTGGAGTTGGTCAAAAAGGTCATGCTGTTGGTTATATTTCTGGAGTCTGCTTTCGGGTTGTGAAAGTAGCCTATGTCTTTCTTTTGGCCCTATACAAAGGCAAGAAGGAAAGACCAAGATCATAAATTTTAATGATGAAAACACTGTAGTAATACATTTTCATATGCCAAAAAAATAAAAAATAAGAAATTATGCCACCTAGGACAATGGTGCCATCAGTCAGCCTGTCCTCAAAGGAACCCTCTGGACAGGGACCCAGCTGTCCACGTAGATGGGGTATCCCAAAGGGAGCACTGCCCTGCCTACAGGGTTCCCCTCCCTGGGCTGGAGTCCAAGCTCATCCACTACCTTGCAACATTCCCTTAACCCTGCAACTCCAGCTCCAACAAATTGGCAGCTGGCCGGATATGAAGATGTTTCCTTTCCTGCCCTTCTGCTTGAGGGAGACGGGGAGGAGCTCCAATAGTTTACATGGGACTCAAACACTGTCTGTCACCTAGGGAAACAGTGCACGTGAGATGACATTGCAATTTTACATGTCTCCTCATGCATTCAGTAGAGCTTTATTTTAGATTATAGGTCTGTGAGGCAACATGTCTGTTCTTCAGTTTCCTTATACTGTACTCTGGTCCCCTTTGGATTTGACAGTCTCATTTCAATCTGCCCTCTAGGCCAGATAGCTAGGTCTCAAGTAAGAAGGATTCTAAGGAAAAACAAAAAAGTTCTAATGTTTACGAGGAGCAAAGGGATGCTGATGTTTAAAGTCTATATTCGAGGCTGTTCACGAGTGTGAGGCCTGGGTCAAATGACTCCCCCGACCCAAACCCCTACTCCACAATAGACTCTCCGTGGAGACAGAGAACTGAGAGTTGGTCCCAAATATAGCTTAAACAGATACCAATTCCAGTTAACTCGTGAACTCTTAGGAGTTCTCAGATAATACATATCTCATTTTTGTCTGCTTACATGAGTGCCCATGTAAGAACTGAAAATCTGTTTGTGTTTTTTTGGGACAGGGTCTCACTCTGTCACCCAGTCTGGAGTGCAGTGGTGCGATCTCGGCTCATTGCAACTTCTGCCTCCCATGTTTAAGTGATTCTCCAGCCTCAGGCTCCCGAGTAGCTGAGATTACAGGCGTGTGCCACTACACCCAGCTAATTTTTGTATTATTATTATTATTAATTTTTATTTTTATTTTTTGAGATGGACTCTAGCTTTGTTGCCCAGGCTGGAGTGCAGTGGCACAATCTCGGCTCACTGCAACCTCTGCCTCCCAAGTTCAAGCAATTCTCCTGAGTAGCTGGGATTACAGCCTCTTGAGTAGCTGGGATTACAGGTGCCCACTACCACACCCAGCTATCTTTTGTATTTTTAGTAGAGATGGGTTTTCACCATGTTGACCAGGCTGGTCTAGAACTCCTGACCTCAAGTGATCCATTCGCCTCAGCCTCCCAAAGTGCTGGGATTATAGGCGTGAGCCATCGCCCAGTCCCAGAACTAAAAATCTTAACCCCACACTTCTGAATAAGGTTCTCTGTACATCTAGGACATGGCAGGACCTCTAGCAGAAAAGGCAATTTTGGCCTTTTCCTAATCTATAGCCTTAATTATCAACTTGCAATTCATCCTGAAGGTAACCCAGAAATCATTTCATTGTTTGTTCTGACTTTATATTTCAGGACATTGAACTTGCTTTTGCTTCATTTTTTTCTGGCAGACCTGAAGATCATCCCACAAGGTAGAACAACTCATTTGACCTATTTGACTTGGCCCCAAGTGTGCTTTGTACATAGATGAACTATTCTGAAGAATTCCAGTAGAACTCCCTGGGGGGAAAACACCCATTTTAATTGGCATACACCAGAGTCACTGGAATCAGCTACTAAATTACAATTTCCTTACAATTTGGAAGGGTTTGGGGATTGTTATTGTTTTCCTGGTAAATTACTGGATCACACTGGTGTCTTGGAATAAGGCAACACATTTTAAATTTAAGTTTCCATAAACTGTAGCTCAATTTCCCCAGTTCCTAGGGGATTTTCACTGGCCCAGACTCAGGAAGAATTTTCTTCTATGGGATCCAAGACTTCAGAGACCAAACATTTCCTGAAGACTTTCCTCTGCTTTCTGACCTCCACCTACCTCCTCCCAAAGACATAACAAAAAAATGATTTCTGATCAGTGCAGGCAGCCAAGAGTGCCCAGTGGGCCTAAGGTATTGGGTAAAGGGACAGGAATCCACAATTCTTTCTTGGTATTAAGGTACCATTGAGTTGCCTGATGGCCCGAGTATGTTAACCCCTTGCTTCATGGCTGGAATTTTAATTACCCCTCCTGGAGCTTTTCCGAAGAATTGATTTTGTACGTGGCATTTATTCACATTTCAGAAACCAACTCTATCATCAAATAGGAGTGACGGTTAATTACAAAACAAAGTTCACCCAAAGCACCAAATTATCAGATTGTGGCACATCCAAAAGTTTTGAAACTAGTTAATGCTGCTGTCTCTGCTGGTAGTTTGTTAAAACCTGAACTGGGTTAGTGGTTTGGGAACAGAATTTTGGTGCTTTATAGGAGATGTCCTGGTCTGTTGTAGAGCCACTCACCCCAGCCTCCAGGAACTGGGGAGCTAGTAGAGTGGGGTGCCTGCCACTTTGATTGTCACTGGCCAATCCTGTCTTCTGCATCCCTCCAAGGCTCCATGGGGACATCTAAGGTGAGGTTCCTCCATTTTGCAAAGTTGAAAATATCTCTGCTCATAATTTCAAAAGTCTTGTCTGAACTAGACTTTCCCTGCTCCCTCGGGGTAGGAATTTTGTCTCCTCTCCATCCTGGCATCTTTACCTCCTCCCCACCCCGGGGCCTGGTCCCCAGCCAGTGGACGCTCTGTTAATATGAACTGGCACTGGTGGGGTGCTCTGGGCACTGGCAAGACAGCTCTTGGCGCTTGTCATCAGTTAGCCCAATTCTCACCACTTTTTTCTCCATCCCCGTCATCAGTGGGTGCATCCCGCAGATCATGACCCCAAGTTCTAGATATAAGATTCCTGCCATGTCTCCTTTCCCCCGGAAGACCCCTCCCCGAACTCCCACCCGACAGGCCCCTAAAGCTGCCTGTATTCTGAGCCTGGGGCTCCCGACCCCTGGAGTCCGATGCCCGCCTGGGCTCAGGCACGGACAGAGAGGAGCCAGGTGGCAGCAAGCAGGGCGCGCCGCCAGAGTG
>NW_012106598.1:845192-850438 GCF_000951045.1 Mandrillus leucophaeus
GCTGTGGCCCGCAGCGGGGACGCCCAGACCCCGGCCACCGCGACCGGGGGAAAGGGAGACCTGTTGAGTGGGTATGCGGGGTGATTCCTATTCCACGGACAGCCGATGGCTCCCTCTTCTCTCCTTAGAACCTGGTATTTTCATGCCCGTGTCATCTGGATTTTGTTCTTGGGTTCTCTATGGCAGCTAAACCTCCAGCTTCCCCATATTATGGAAGAGGCAGAGAAAGGGGAAGGCATTTTGTGGTAGTTGCTAGAAACCCCAGAACAGTTTGGAGCCGTTTGGGGAGAGGACAGAGAAATGGGGACTGTCCCTGGTAGGGTGTCCAGGACTGGGGACACAGGAAGGTGCTCTCCTCAGGGACACTCGCGCCCACCCTGAACAAACCCAATTGACCAAGTTTCAATTAGTCATAAATCAGGAAGCCATAATGCATCTGCACCAAACACACTTACAATCGGCCTAAAGGAACGGTCGAGAGCAGAGACTGGGGTCAGCCTGCTTGGGTTTCAACCTCAGCTGTGAAGTTGGGTACCCAACTTGAAGGTAACCAACTACTGTAAGCCTCAGTTTCCTCATCTGTCTAATGAGGATGGTAATACCCACAGAGCTGTGAGGATTAAGTGAGATATGGCGACCGGGCGCGGTGGCTCACGCCTGTCATCCCAGCACTTTGGGAAGCCGGGGCGGGCGGATCACCTGAGGTCGGGAGTTGGAGACCAGCCTGACCAACATGGAGAAACCCCGTCTCTACTAAAAATGCACAATTAGCCAGACGTGGTGGCGCAGCGCCTGCAGTCCCAGCTACTCGGGAGGTTGAGGTGGGAGAATCGCTTGAACCCAGGAGGCAGAGGTTGCGGTGAGCCGAGATCGTGCCATTGCACTCCAGCCTGGGCAACAAGAACTAAACTCCATCTCAAAAAAAAAAAAAAAAGATATGGCAAGTAAAGTCTTTAGAACATTTCCAGGAGCATCCTAAGATTAGGTGAGCTCAATTGCTTGTCTTTCCAGAAATAGCAAGGAGCTGCTATGAGCAGTGAATGCACCTCTTCCCCAGTTCAGAAAGAGAGGCTCTCCATGGATACCTGAGGGTAGCAGATAAGCCATGTGTATTCAGCTGGCCATGCAGGAGTCCACACCGGGGCAGTTCTCCCTACTTGCTTCCAAAGGGACCACCTCATAAAACCATTTCAAAATACCAAGATGGGTTTATGGCCTGGAATGTTTCCTCTCAGTCCCTGAAACTGGGCGCTTAGAATCCTCTGTGGAGAACGAGATGCTTGTGGCTCTTCACCTTGCATTTTCCTATCTGTCCACACTTTTTACTTTTATTTCTGCCAATAGAATTCAATCTCAGGCCCCCAAGTTACCAGGACACTGTCTTCTATAAATCGGGGCTCTGGGGTTCCCTGTTGCCAGAGTGCAGACCCAGGCAACCCAGGGCCACCAAGGCCTGAACTTGCTTGTGGGAGGTGTCAGAGCAGAGTCGGAATCTGAAACACCCTCAAGCAGCTGTCGTGCCCTAAGCTCTTATCAGCGAGTGCCATATGTCTTTGTTTAGCAAAAGGTAAAAGTGTGGCCTGAGATTTAAAGAAAAGGAGAGATGTTTGCTCTTTGAAATAAGAGAGCCATTGGAGGTTCTGGAAAAAAAATTCTACAGTTTATCTAGAAACAGTTCTGACTGGCACCTACGAGAAGGCAAGGCATGAGGTGGGGAGAGGAAAAGGGGGAGTGACAGGCTTAGGCCTCAGGAAAAGCAGGTCGAAGAGGGTGTGATGGGTGTAACACTGGCCTGAGCAAGGTGTTGGGTGTGAGGCTGGACAAGCAGTGGGAGAGGTGAGTGGGGGAGGTTTAAGATCAGTCAAGCTGGCAGAGTGCCTCTAATGCTGTCCCTGGCACTCACTGCCCTCTGGTCTGTAGCACATGCAGGAGCATCCCTTCTAGGGATTCCCTGTCTTCTAGGGAAGCTATGGAGGACTCCCCTGTTTAAAGCATATGGGAAGATAACTCAGGAGGGCCAGGGAAAGAGGGAGGCTGAGAATATACCAAGGGGAGAATGGGGAATGCCATTGCTATTGCTAGTGAATTGTGCCAGGGAGGTCCTTCCAAGGGACCACTCGCCACTTGGAGCTTCAGCCCATGAGGTCATCCTTGAACCTTACCATGTGGCTCAGCAGACAGCCACCACTGCCTGAAGGGAGCTCAGATGGAATGGCAGGCCTGGGCCGAATTTCAGAGGCCTGGGCTATTGTCAGTAATTGGTGGTAGTGACTATGACAGTGGCTTTGACATGGATGAGATGGAGTTGGGGTACAACCCAAAGGACACTGCTCTTAGCACCCGAAGGACGTGGGTTCCAGTTCCAGTCCCTCATACCTGCAAAGATTTTGGAAAGTTACTTAGACTCTCTGTGCCTGACATCTGTTTCTTCATCTGTAAATGAAGAATAGATTTTTTTGGGAGAATTAAATTAGTTAACATGTGTTCAATGCCTAGCTCAGAATAAATGATCGATATTTGTTAGCTATACTTGCTATTATTGTCTGAGCCTCGGTTATGTCATCTGTCAGATGGACATTATACTACGTCATAGGGTTGTTGTAAGGGTTAAATGAACTAATTAGTGTGAATGTATCCAACAGTGTGCGAAGGGTGTACTCAAAGTGAGTCAATTGAAACGGAAAATTTCACAAAATACCTGCATGTAAAACTCAGTGGCTGAGCAGGTGGATCAGCTAACATTTTTGGAAAGTTATTCTAAAAGTACTGTCAGAGAAACCTTTATCTACTTATGGAAAGTGGGGCTCACTGCCCATGGGGATACCCTGTAGTTATTTTATGTTGTTGTATTAGTTGCCTATTGCTGCTATAACAAATTTCACAAACATAGTGGCTTAAAACAACCCAACGTTGTTATCTTGTGGTTTTGAAGTTCAGAACTCTGAAATGGGTTTCATAGAGCTAAAATCAAGGTGTCAGCAGGGCTCTGTGCTTCCTTTTGTAGGCTCTTGGAAACATGTCTTTCATTTTCTGACTTCTAAAAGCTGACTGCATTTCTTGGCTCCTGGTTCCTTCTTCTATCCTCAAAGCCAGCAACAGCATCTTCCAACCCTCCTCTCCATCCTGACTCTCCTGTCTCCCTCTTACAAAACCACACCTAGAAAATCTGAGCTAATCAAGACAGAGTCTCGCCCTGTTGCCCAGGCTAGAGTGCAGTGGTGTGATCTTGGCTCACTGCAGCCTCCGCCTCCCAGGTTCAAGTGTTCTCCTGCTTCAGCCTCCCAAATAGATGGGATTACAGCCATGAGCTACCACGCCCGGCTAATTTTTTTTATATTTTTAGTAGAGACAGGATTTCACCATGTTGGCAAGTCTGGTTTCGAACTCCTAACCTTAGGTGATCTGCCCACTTTGGCCTCCCAAAGTCCTGAGATTACAAGCGTGAGCCACCACACCCGGCCCAAAGTCCCTTTTGCCATGTAAGGCAACAGTCACAGATTCTGGGGATTAGGCCATAGACATCTTTGACATATTATTCTGTCTGCCAGAAATATTAGAGTATTAGATTGGGCATGATGGTAAGAAAAACTATTTAGAAAAAAGAAAGAAATATTAGAGTATTAGAGAAAATGATCTAAATCAAAGAGTTTTAGCTTACTGCTGTTTAGGGCTTCTCCCTGTACCCTCCCAGTTAAGTGAGTTTGTTTTCACATCTCTTTTTTTTTTCTTTCTTTTTTTTTTCCCCAAGACAGAGTTTCTCTGTGTTGCTCAGGCTGGAGAGCAGTGGCACAATCTCTGCTCACTGCAATCTCTGCCTCCCAGGCTCAAGCGATCCTCCTGCCTCAGCCTCCCAAGTTGCAACACCATGTCTGGCTAATTTTTGTATGTTTAGTAGAGACAGGGTTTCACCACGTTGGCCAGACTGGTCTCAAACTCCTGACCTCATGATCCACCTGATGCAGCCTCCCAAAGTGCTGAGATTGCAGGTATGAGCCATCACGCCCGGCTGTTTTCACATGTCTTAAAGACCAAAAGCTCAAGACCAGAGGGGTCAAAGCTGTGGATCAAATCTCCATTTGTCAGCCCAGGGCTTCTTGAAACTCAGTTCAGAAGTGGCTCCTTCCTGTCCTTTTTGGGCTTTCTCCCTCCCCTTGAGTAACCCTCAAATTTGTTTCTTTTTTTGATTTTTTTTTTTTAAACTTTTAAAAATAGACACAGGGTCTCGCCATGTTGTCCAGGCTGGTCTTGAACTCCTGAGCTCAAGTGATCTTCTTGCCTCAGTCTCTCAAAGTGCTGAGATTACAGGCGTGAGCCACCACATCTGGCCAGTAACCCTCAACTTTGGCCCTTAGAACAGTCTCTGTTTCTCCATCAACAGCATTTGCCGACTTTTCTAGCTGCTTCTCCTCCTCCATTTCTAACGAAATAGAAAAAATGCCCCCACGTCCAGAGCAAGATCTCTGTGAAGCAAATCACTCTAGTGACGTTTGACCTCCCTGAAATTCCCAGACGGTGTCTGTACTAGTTTCCTATTGCTGCTGTAACAAGTTAGCACAAACTTAGTGACCTGAAACACAGATTTATTATCTTACAATTCTGGAGGCCACAATTCTATAATGGTTCTCATGGGGCTAGAAATCCAGGTGTCAGCAGGGAGAATTTGTTCCCCTGCCTTTTCCAACTTCCAGAGGCTGCACACATTGCTTAGTTTGCTTCCATCTTCAGAGCCAGCAATGTCAGGCTGCATCCTTCTCTCACTGCCACCCCTCAGATCTCTCTTCTGCCTTCTTTTTCTTATCCTTTTTTTTTTTTTTGAGACAAGGTTTTGCTCTGTTGCCCAGGCTGTCGTGCAGTGGTGCAGTCGCGGCTCAATGAAGCCTCAGTCTCCTGGGTTTCAGTGACCCTCTCACTTAGGCTCCCAAGTAGCTGGGACTACCAGGATGTGCCACCATGTCTGGCTAGGTTTTTTTTTTAAATTTTCATTTTTTGTAGAGACAGGGTCTCTCTATCTTACCCAGGCTGATCTTCAACTCCTGGGCTCAAGCAATCCTCCTGCCTTGATTTCCCAAAGTGCTGGGATTATAGGCATGAGCCATCATGCTCTGACCTCTTCTACTTTTTTTTTGAAATGGAGTCTTGCTCTGTTGCCCAGGCTGGAGTGCAGTGGTACGATCTCGGCTCACTGCAACCTCTGCCTCCTGGGTTCAAGCGATTCTCCTGCCTCAGCCTCCTGAGTAGCTGGGATT
>NW_012106598.1:850488-857347 GCF_000951045.1 Mandrillus leucophaeus
GCAGTGGTACGATCTCGGCTCACTGCAACCTCTGCCTCCTGGGTTCAAGCGATTCTCCTGCCTCAGCCTCCTGAGTAGCTGGGATTACAGGCGCGAGCCACCCTGCCTGGCTAATTTTTGTATTTTTAGAAGAGATGGGGTTTCACCATGTTAATCAGGCTGGTCTCAAACTTTTGACCTTGTGATCTGCCCACCTTGGCCTCCCAAAGTGCTAGCATTACAGGCTTAAGCCACTGCGCCTGGCCTACAAACTTCTTATAGAAGTATATATACAAAAAAGTACACTAATCAAGGATGCAGCTGGATTAATTTTCATGCCATAAACCCATGTGTAACCAGCATTGTGATCAATAGAACATTGCCAGCACCCAGAATCCCCTCTCAGGCTCTTTCTGTGCACTAACAAACCAAGTATAACCAAAATCCCGATTCCTATGATTGTAGATACATTTTATCCATTTTTGAATGTTATTTTGTTCAATATTATATTTGTAAATTTCTCATGTTATCATACGCCATAATTAATTATTTTTTATTGCTGTGTAATATCCCATTGTATCGCCACACCACAGTTGTTCTGTGCTATTGTACAGGGCTATTGAGATTGTTTCCATTCACACTTCTCCTTTTTTTTTTTTTGAGATAAGGTCTCTCTCTGTCACCCAGGCTGAAGCACAGTGGCGTGATCATAGTTTGCTGCAGCCTTAACCTCCTGGGGCCCAAGCAATCCTCCCACCTCAGCCTCCTGAGTAGCTGAGACTATAAGTGTGTACCACCATGCTCAGCTAATTAAAAAAAATTTTTTTTTCTGGGTCGGGCACAGTGGCTGATGCCTGTAATCCCAGCACTTTGGGAGGCCAAGGCAGGCAGATCATCTGAGGTTGGAAGTTCGAGACCAGCCTGACCAACATGGAGAAACCCCATCTCTACTAAATATACAATATTAGCCGGGTGTGGTGGCGCATGCCTGTAATCCCAGCTACTCTGGAGGCTGAGGCAGGAGAATCGCTTGAACCTGGAAGGTGGAGGTTGCGGTGAGCTGAGATCGCGCCATTGCATTCCAGCCTGAGCAATAAGAGCGAAACTGAGTCTCAAAAAAAAATTTTTTTTTTTATAGAGACGAAGTGTCACTTTATTGCCTAGACTGCTCTGAAATTCCTGGGTTCAAGTGATCCTCCCACCTCAGCCTCCCAAAGTGCTGGGATTATAGGCATGAGCTTCTGCTCCTGGCCTACACTTCATTTTGAAAGGGAGTGATTACCTACCCATATCTCAATTGTCATAAATGCAATTCAACCTGCAGAAATTCAGGAAGGGAAGATTGTATTTAGCACTGGTGCAAATGTGTTCATTAGGAGAGACTTAAAAATGGTCTACTGGTTAGGATTATGTTCAGCTGCAAGTTACAGAAAAAATGAAATGACAGTGGGTTAAAGAAAGAAGTTTATTTCTGTGTTGTGTTCAAGAAGTCTGGAGACAGTTGAGTGTCCAAACTGTGTGTGTGGGGTGAGGCCCCATGACCTGTGCCTGGTTGCTTTTAGCATGCATAGCTTCCATTTCCATGCAGTCTCACCTAGGATTTCGGGATGACTGCTGAGTACTAAAGCAAAAAAAAAAAAAAAAGAAAAAAACAAAAAAAACTTGATGTTAGAGAGGCAGATAAGGCATTTGAAAACATTGTTTTATGGGAAAAAAAAGTTTTATGGAACATTTATAAAATGAAAAAAGCAATTTTTCTAAATTAACATGTTATTTTATAACTTAAAATGTTTTAAATGTGTTTTTTGACTAAATTGATACATTATTATAAGTAGATACTTGATATTTCATCTGTATCCTTTAAAATATTCAAGTTGACCAAGAAATTGTATGTGGGGTCTTCCAATCAGGAAAAATAGGAGCCAGGCACAGTGCCTCACACCTGTAATCCCACCACTTGGGAGGCCAAAGCTGGAGGATCATTGAGCCCAGGAGCTCGCCACCAGCGGGACAACATGGCAAAACCCCATCTCTACAAAATATACAAAATTGTGGTGGTACTGGTGTAGTCTCAGTTACTGGGGAGGCTGAGGCAGGAGGATCGCTTAAGCCTGGTAGGTCAAGGCTACAATGAGCCATTATTGTGCAACTGCACTCCAACCTGGGCATGCAAGATTGTCTCAGAAAAAAAAAAAAAAAAAAAAAAGAAGTCCGGGCATGGTGGCTCACGCCTGTAATCCCAAAACTTTGGGAAAGCAAGGCGGGTGGATCACCTGAGGTCAGGAGTTCAAGACCAACCTGGCCAACATGGTGAAACCCCATCTTTACTAAAAATACAAAAAATTAGCTGGGTGTGGTGGTGGTTGCCTGTAATTCCAGCTACTCAGGAGGTTGAGGCAGGAGAATCACTTGAATCCAGAAGATGGAGGTTTCAGTGAGCCGAGATCACGCCACTGCACTCTAGCCTGGGCAACAAGAGCGAAACTCCATTTCAAAAAAAAAAAAAAGAAGAAGAAGAAGGAAGACATTATCCTCCTGTTACAGTCCCCTACATTCAGGCAAACATAGTATGGAGAGGAAGACATGGGCTTGACTTCGGTACTTTTTGGATGCAGAACCAGGGCCATTTTGCTCAACTAATATTTTGTTAATTAATGAAAGATCAATACATATGTTTGTTCAAATTAATAATTTTTAAAAAAAATTATTCATACAATTTGGTACCTAGCACAAGGAGCAAACAGAGGTGACAAGGTGTGTGCTGCAGCAGACAACAAACCCATTGTCAGGGGTCTATGAAGCAATCAGTTCTCATTAGAAAAATGAGAGAATATTTTACAGCATGAGTGACATGTGAGCTGAGGCTTGAGGACTGAATGCAATTTCAATGAATGTAGAATGTAGACATTTCAGGGCAAGGGACGGCATGGATGGAGGTGCCCTGCCATGACAAGAGTCTGAGTTCTTCAAGCCCTAATGGGGAGGCTGGGGTGGATGTGGGGGGCCGTTATGGTCTGAGAGGTGGGCAGTGGTCAGTCAAGGAGGGCCTTGAATGTTAACATTGCACAGTGAGGCCACAGGCCGATTCAAAACAACAAGGGAAGGGCCAGTAGGTGAGGGACCCAAGGCACAGAGGGCAGTTCTGAGGCTCCTGGGAGTCTGATTGAGAAAGGGTGAGGGTAGAACGTTCGCTGCAGCAGTGGGAACCATCAGGAGGCCTGGACAGGGGAGCCGTACAGAGGCGGGAACACCAGAATTTATCCATTCACAAATGTGTTGAGGATGCAGAGGACACGTGGAGGCTGGCTCCGAGTTTCTGGTCTGGATGGCTGGGCGGATGTGGTTAGCAAGACCATGAAAGGATTTGAGGAAAAGATGACTTTGTGTCTGGACAGGCTGAATTGGCAAGCAGGCCTGCACCACTGGGTGGAAGTTACAGACAGCATCAGGTCAACATCGTGGAGAACCGAGGTCTGACATTTAGAGCTGCCTGAAGATCGTGGATGGCCTTGAGTCCTAACCAGATGTCTCCCCATTTGCCAGGGATTCCAGGATTAGGCAGAAGACAGGAAGGTACACCTGAGATTCACGCAGCTCCAGTATTGGATGATTCTCTGTGAATGCACAGAACAGTTGGTGTGCATACCTGGTATGCTGACAGAGAGATCTTGGGCAAAACTATTGAGCCTGATGTCTAAGAATTTATCATTAGAAAAATCTTTCTTTCTTTTTTTTTTTTTTTGAGACCGAGTCTCACATTGTCACCCAGGCTGGAGTGCAGTGGCGCCATCTCAGCTCACTGCAACCTCCACCTTCTGCATTCAAATGATTCTCCTGCCTCAGACTCCCAAGTAGCTGGAATTACAGGTGTGCACCATCATGCCCGGGTAATTTTTATATTTTTAGTAGAGATGGTGGAACAGGAATTAAAAGAAATTAAAGAATGTGTAAGCAGAAACTCAGTTGTATATAAGAAAACGCAATTCCTCCTGAGAAAGAGAAAGAGCCGGAGTCCTTTAAAAATTAACTGCCTGTTTTTCTGTGGCGAGTGAGCCTTATCTCTCCTCCTTTCCCAGGCGTTGTGAAGACCCTGTTTCTCTAGCTGTGCAACTGCAAGGTCACTAGACAGATAAACTCAAATCGTAAAACGTGTTTTTCCTTGGAAAGTAAGAAATGATGTAATGCATGTGTCTCAATTAATTGAACAATTGTCTTTGTTTCTTGCTTCTGTAATATGCTTCCCCCTGAACAGATCTCCCCCCACCCCACGAAATGCTTAAAAAGTAACTTTTTGTTCAGGGCTCAGTCCTTTGGATGTTAATCTGACTGGGCCAGTGCACTTAAATAATAAATATCCTCCTCAACCCCATCGATCTCTCTGATTCCTTAAAAAATCCCGCTACAATGGGATTTCACCACGTTGTCCAGGCTGGTCTCAAACTCCTGGCCTCAAGTGATCCATCCTCCTTGGCCTCCCAAAGTGCTGGGATTATAGGCGTGAACCACCACACCTGGCCTGAAAATCTTATTCTTAACAAGTAGACTGACTGCCTGAGAGGGGCCAGGGTACAGTCTTGTCTCTGCGAGGTAATGAGCTCTGAGGCCTTGGAGCGGTCTTTCCACCTGTAATCTTAGTGTTCCATCCGTCAAGTTTGGAACTCATCCACCTCACAGAATGACTGTGGAGATCAAATGAGAGGATACTGTGCAAAATGCCCAGTTCACTGGCCAGCCCATCCAGACACTTAATCAATATTAGTGTCCTGTCCCCCTTCTCTTTTTGTCTGGAGGTGGGGTTGCCACTGGAGAGGGGATCTTGCCACCTTCTTCAGGATAGCAGGATCTTGCCAATGGTCTGGTTTAGATGAAGAAACTTGGCTCCCAGGCCATGCCTCTTATTTTATGGATGACTAGTTAAAGCCCAGAGAGCTGTTACCTAGGTGAGGTCACGCAGGTGTGTAGAACCAGGCCTCTCGTCTCAAGGACCGCAGCATACAGTTCAGACTCTGGAGGGAATTCTACTCGCCTGTCGATTTACTTGCAACAGTGATGCTTAGAAGAACCCGTAGCTAAGACAGAATAATCTCCTTCTCTCTCTCTTCCCCCACCCCCTTGGTAAAATTAAATGAAAAGACTCATTGTCCCATGGAGAAGAGAAAAATTGCTAAAACAAAAGTCAAAGCCATTGTATTATTTTAAAATATTCTTTCCATGTTCCCAAATGCTTCATGGAATCTGTTCAGATTGAATTAACCTCTATTTCTCAGCACAGCAATTCTTCTCAGATGCCCATATATGAAAGGAACTGTTCTCAAACACCATTCCATTTTCCAGTTAGAAATGGGTCCTGATATTCAAATGCTGACAGCTGTAAATGCCAAACTGAGAAACAATCATTGAGATGGATACATGCACTGACTTATTTTTTATTTTTTTTGTTTCACTGCCATTGCAGTTTTTAGGAAAAAATCTATCTTGTCTGGTATTGATATTGCCACACTGATTTTATTTTGGCATCTATATAGTATCCTTTTCCCATTCCTTTGTTATTTATCTTTTTTTTTTTTGAGACAGAGTCTCACTCTGTTGTCCAGGCTGGAGTGCAATGGTGTGATCTTGGGCTCACTGCAAGCTCCGTTTCCCGGGTTCAAGCAATTCTCCTGCCTCAGCCTCCTGAGTAGCTGGGATTACAGGCATGTGCCACCATGCCTGGCTAATTTTTTTGTATTTTTTGTATTTTTTGTATTTTGTATTTTTTTGTATTTTTGTATTTTTTTGTATTTTTATATTTTTGTATTTTTGTATTTTTTTTGTATTTTTGTATTTTTGTATTTTTGTATTTTTTGTATTTTAGACCGGGTTTCACAATGTTGGCCAGGCTGGTCTCAAACTTCTGACTTCAGGTGATCTGCCCGCCTTGGCTTCCCAAAGTGCTGGGATTACAGGTGTGAGCCGCCATGCCCGACCCTTATTATTTATCTTTTTTACAAGCCCACAGCTAACATCATAATTCCTTTTTTAAATTTCTTATGTTTAATTTACTTTATTTAAAAATATTTTATATTAAAAATATTTCTACTTAAAGTAACTTTAGAAAATTTCATGTTAGTTTTCAAGTCACTGTAAGATTTTCTTTCTATTTTTCTTTTTTTTTGAGGCAGGGTCTTGCTCTGTCACCCAGGCTGGAGTGCAGTGGTGGTGATCATGGCTCACTGCAGCTTCGACCTCCTGGGCTCAAGTGATTCTCCCACCTCAGCCCCGCCCCCCAGTAGCTGTTCTAAGTTTTCTTCCTTTGTGCCACCATGCCTGGCTAATTTTTGTATGTTTTGTAGCAATGGGATTTCGCCATGTTGCCCAGGCTGGTCTCTAACTCCTGGGCTCAAGCGATCTGCTCACCTTGACTTACCAAAGTTCTGGGATTCCAAGTATGCACCACGGTGCCGAACCGAGGTTCCAGTTTCTTCACATCCTCACCAACACTTGGTTATGTCAGTCTTTTAAAAATTGTTTTTTAATTTTTTCATATTCTCAGGTCATATTATACTCTTTTCAATTCCAGCTTATATTATGCTCTTTTCAATTTTATCTATTCTAGTAGATTTGTTGTGGCATCTTATTGTGCTTTTAATTTGTATTTTTCTAATGACTAACGCTGTTGAACATGTTTTCATATGTTTATTTTTCATCCATGTATCTTCTTTGGTGATGTGACTATTCAAATCTTTTGCACATTCTGAAGTGGGTTGTTTATCCTCTTCTAATTGAGTGATAAGAGTTTATATAGTCCTGGCCGGGCACGGTGGCTCAAGCCTGTAATCCCAGCACTTTGGGAGGCCGAGACGGGTGGATCACGAGGTCAGGAGATCGAGACCATCCTGGC
>NW_012106598.1:857542-866776 GCF_000951045.1 Mandrillus leucophaeus
TCCCAGCCAGGCACTGTGGCTCACGCCTGTAATCCTAGCACTCTGGGAGGCCATGGCGGGCAGATCACCCGACATCAGGAGTTCGAGACTGGCCTGGCCAATATAGTGAAACCCCATCTCTACTAAAAATACAAAAATTAGCCAGGTGTGGTGGGACATACCTGTAGTCCCAGCTACTTGGGAGGCTGAGGCAGGAGACTCACCTGAACCCAGGAGGCAGAGGTTGCAGTGAGCCAAGATTGTGCCATTGCACTCCAGCCTGGGTGACAGAGTGACACTCTGTCTCAGAAAAAAAAAAAGAATTTATATAGTCTGGATAGAAATAATCGATCAGAAACATATTTTACAAACATTTTCTACTAGTCTGTGACTTGTCATGCCATTGCATTTTGTTTGTTTGTTTTGAGACACAGTCTCATTCTGTTGCCCAGGCTGGAATACAGTGGTGTAATTATGGCTCACTGTAGCCTCGACCTCTCGGGCTCAAGCAATCCTCCAGTCTCAGCCTCCCAAGTAGCTGGGACTGCAGGTGCGTGCCACCCTCCCCAGCTAATTTTTTTTTTTTTTTTTTTTGAGACGAGGTCTCACTCTGTCCCCAGGCTGGAGTGCAGTGACACAATTGCGGCTCACTGCAAGCTCCGCCTCCCGGGTTCACGCCATTCTCCTGCCTCAGGCTCCCGAGTAGCTGGGACTACAGGCGCCCGCCACCACTCCTGGCTAATTTTTTTGTATTTTTAGTAGAGACGAGGTTTCACTGTGTTAGCCAGGATGGTCTCCATCTCCTGACCTCGCACCTCGGCCTCCCAAAGTGCTGGGAT
Source organism: Mandrillus leucophaeus (assembly GCF_000951045.1). Lineage (NCBI taxonomy): Eukaryota > Metazoa > Chordata > Mammalia > Primates > Cercopithecidae > Mandrillus > Mandrillus leucophaeus. The sequence goes on from NW_012106598.1 coordinate 858,361, forward strand.
TGAGCCAGCATGAGACACCACGCCCAGCCTAATTTTTGTATTTTTTGTAGAGACAAGGTTTTGCCATGTTGCCTTGCCTTAGCCTCCCAAAGTGCTGGGATTACAGGAGTGAGCCACTGCACCCGGCCTTTTGCCATTGCATTTTGATAAAAAGAAAGTTTTAAATATTTTTAGATACTAATGTGTATTTAACAGTTATGAATTTGTATGTCATTATTAGGATAATATACATAAGTAAGCATAAAATCTGTCTAATATACATTAAGTGGCTTAATATGACAGAATTAGAAGTGTATGCTTTCTTTTTCTTTTCTTTCTTTTTTTTTTTTTTTTTTGAGATGGAGTTTTGCTTTTGCTCTTATTGCCCAGGCTGGAGTGCAATGGCATGATCTTGGCTCATTGCAGCCTTCACCTCCCAGGTTTAATCGATTCTCCTGCCTCAACCTCCCATGTAGCTGGGATTACAGGCATGCACCACCATGCCCAGCTAATTTTGTATTTTTAGTAGAGATGGGGTTTCTCCATGTTGATCAGGCTGGTCTCGAACTTCTGACCTCAGGTGATCCACCCACCTTAGCCTCCAAAGTGCTGGGATTACAGGTGTGAGCCACCGCACCCGGTCAACAGTGTATACTATTGATTGGTTTGATTACAGAATAATACCAATAATAATAATAACAGCAACAACAGGCCAAGTGTGGTGGCTCATGCCTATAATCCTAGCACTTTGGGAGGCTGAGGTGAGTGAGGAGTTCAAGACCAGCCTGGGCAACGTGATGAAACCCCACATCTACTAAAATACAAAGGATTAGCTGGGCATGGTGTGGCGCACCTGTAGTCCCAGCTACTGGGGAGGCTGAGGCATGAGAATTTCTTAAACCCGGGAGGCGGAGGTTGCCGTGAGCCAAGATCACACCACTGCACTTCAGCCTGGGCGACAGCGAGACTCTGTCTCCAAATAGTAACAACAACAACAACAACAACAACAACAAATAGCTAACACTTATTCAGCACTTCCTATGTGCCAGACAGTGTTTGAAGTGCTTTAAATGTATCTACATATGAACTGATTTATTCTATACAACAATTAGGTCTACTGTTATCTCCATTTTAAAGATGAGGAAACTGAGGTCAAGAGAGGGTAAGTAACCTGCTCAGGGTTAGACAGCTAGCGTTATTTTGCTTTGTTTATTTTTAACTGCTCACTCTTCACCTATCTTCAGTGCCTTTTTGTTAGCAATGGTGACTTGGAAATACAAACATTTCTTGAAATCCACATTAAACCCAAATCACATGCAATGATGTTTGTTTTTTGGAAATGATCACACACCACATCATATTCCAAGTGTTTGATTTGAGTGCAAATGCCTCAGAGTGGAAGTGGGCCTTGAGAGCATGTTGTATACATTTTGAAACAAATAAGCCTGGACTTTTTATCTGTTCAGTTTGGAGAAAGGGGAATAGTAATAAAATAATAAATCACATATAAATGATGAAACACACTGAATAGTGTTTTATAAAATAAGGTGAAGGCATGATGGCACACCTGTAGTCCCAGCTACTTGGGAGGCTTGGGTGGGAGGATCACTGGAGTTCAGAAGTTCAAAGAGGCAGTGAGTTACTGTGCCACTGCACTCCAGCCTAGATGACAAAGTGAGATCCTGTCCTCCCACCCCTAACAAAAGCCCTGAGATGATAAATAGCAAGGCAGCTTGAAAGTAAATAGTAAGTTTAGGATTTGAGAAAGAGGCAAGATGTTCTGTTTTCTTCCTTTGTTTAGAAGGAATCTCAAAAGCTATGAAAAGGGACCAATCTAATTAGTAAAGAGTTTAAATAGGCTGGGTGTGTTGGCTCACACCTGTAGTCCCAGCTACTTGGGAGGCTGAAGTGGGGGGATCGCTCAAGCCTGGGAGGTTGAGGCTGCCATGAGCCATGATCACACCACTGCATTCTAGCCTGGGTGAGAGAGTGAGACCCTGTCTCAAAAAAATAGTTTAAATGGTTTAAAAAGAGCTGGGCGCGGTGGCTCACGCCTACAATCCCAGCACTTTGGGAGGCCGAGGTGGGCGGATCACAAGGTCAGGAGATGGAGACCATCCTGGCTAACACGGTGATACCCCGTCTCTACTAAAAATAAAAAAATGAGCCGGGCGTGGTGGCGGGTGCCTGTAGTCCCAGCTACTCGGGAGGCTGAGGCAGGAGAATGGCGTGAACCCGGGAGGTGAAGCTTGCAGTGAGCCACGATTGCGCCACTACACTCCAGCCTGGGCGACAGTGTGAGACCCCGTCTCAAAAAAAAGAAAAAAAAAAAAGATTTAAAAAGGGGAGTGTGGAGAGTAGTTATTTGTAGTGAGCTAGTGCTGGGGTCCCCAACCCCCGCCAGAATCGGTCCATGGTCTCTTAGGAACCAGGCCGCACAGCAGGAGGTGTGCAGTGGGCGAGCTCAGCTTCACCTGTATTTACAGCCGTTCCCCATCGCCTGCGTTACCGCCTGAGTTCTGCCTCCTGTCAGATCACCAGCACCATTAAATCCATTAGATTCTTTTTTTAAAAAATTGCTGCTGCACAAATTAAGGCATTAGATTCTCATAGGAACATGAACCCTATTGTGAACTGCACACTCCTTATGAGAATCTAATGCCCGATAATCTGTCACTGTCTCCTGTCACCCCCAGATGAGATCATCTGGTTGCAGGAAAACAAGCTCAGGGCTCCCACTGATTCCTACATTGTGTTGAGCTGTATAATTATTTCATTACATATTGCAATGTAATAATAATAGAAATAAAGTGCACAATAAATGTAATGCACTTGAATCATCCCAAAATCATCCCCCCGACTGGGTCTGTGGAAAAATTGTCTTCCATGAAATCAGTCCCTGGTGCCAAAAATGTTGGGGACCACTGAGCTAGTGGGTTCTGGAACTTCACCTCTTATGAGCAATGTTACTTTGGGCAAGTTACTTAACTTCTCTGAGTTACTCTATGAATTAAATCACTTAATACGTTGAAGGCACTTGGCCCAGTGGCTGGCACACAGGAGATGCTAAATAAACATTCACTATTTTAAATATAATCTTAAAGCATAGTAAAATTATATTAAAAATAGTGAGCTAGTTCAACACAGCAAGTGTGAAAAACTGGACTCTGAAGGTTGACACGCCCAGGTCCATTCCCAGGTCAATTCCTGGAAGCAATTTGCTGAACAAACAGTTCGCTGAAATAACGAGGTTTTTTTTTTTTTTTAAGTTTTGAAACATGGTCCCTGCCTCACCCCTGCCCTGTCCCTGCCTCTGACAAGGAAACAACTATGGCTTTTTGTGACTTGATTTCTGGGGGTTTTCCTTTCAGTTTTCTACTAATCAATGCATTGGAAAATTGACCTGCTAGTCCTGGGTTTGAATTTGTTTTACTCTTTTTTTTCTTTTTTTTTTTTTTGAGACAGAGTCTTGCTCTGTCACCCAGGCTGGAGTATAGTGGTGCAATCTCTGCTCACTGCAGTCTCTGCCTCCTGGGTTCAAGCGATTCTTGTGCCTCAGCCTCCTAAGTAGCTGGGACTGCAGGCGCGAGCCACCATACCTGGCTAATTTTTGTATTTTTAGTAGAGACTGGGTTTCGCCATGTTGGCCAGGCTGGTCTCAAACTCTTGGCCTCAAGTGATCTGCCCACCTCAGCCTCCCAAAGTGCTGGGATTACAGGTGTGAGTCACTACATCTGGACTTTTTTTACTTTTTAAATGAGTTAAAAAAAAATATTGTTTTGTAGAAATGGGGCCTTGCTATGTGGACCAGGCTGGTTTCAAACTTCTGGCATCAAGCAATCCTTCTTTCTAGGCCTCCCAAAGCACTAGGATTACAGACATGAGCCATGGCACCCAGCCTTGACCCTGGGTTTGAATTCTGGCTCTGACACTTGCTAACTGTGTGTGACCTTGGGCAGGCCACTGACCCTTCCTGAGCCTTATGGGAATGTGGGAATAATATTAGGTAATTGAGCAAGTTAATATAGGTAAAGAATTTATAATAGGGATTGGCACATGGCCTCAGTCTAATACCAGAGTCAAAGCCCATAACCATTGTGCCAACACTCTCGTAATAAATGTATGTGGGAGACAGGGAGGCAGGGAGGCTGGCTATGTGATGCTACTTTCTGTCAACTACACATTAATTTTATATGTATAATTTATATAAACCAATTGGTGCCATCTACTATTATTAGACTGAACAAATATTGTTACTTGAAACTCTCAGATATATAATAGTTTTTTTTTGTTCAAATCCAAAATGTAAAATGTGACTATGAGTAATTGATAATGAACTTAGCTGATAAGAAACTTCAGGATAGATTTCTCTCAAGTTTTCCATTCAGTCTTACAGTGATTACAGTGATGAAAAATTCCAACTATGCATGCCCTGCTCAGAGTGTCCAAGAAGAGCCTACCAATGGGGGCTACTTAAGCTCTCAAAGACCGAACACACAAATAGCATTTTGAGTACAAGTGGCCTGTTTGAACTCTGAAAAGGCGGGGCGGCAGGCCTGCCGCTCCTGGAGTTCAGGGAGACCCAGAAATCTCACCCTGCCGCCTTCCCATGTTGTGTTTGTCACAGCCTTGCCCCTCTTGCTCGTCTTGAAAATGGAAAAGATGCTCGCAGGCTGCTTCCTGCTGTTCCTCGGACAGATCCTCCTCCTCCCCGCCGAGGCCAGGGAGCGGTCACGTGGGAGGTCCATCTCTAGAGGCAGACACGCTCGGACCCACCCGCAGACGGCCCTTCTGGGTGAGTGACAGTGCCCACCCCCCAAAGTGGGCAGGTGGGGGTGGTTCGGGGAGGGCTCAGGGACAGGGATTGGTGACTGTTTGGGAAGCTCTTCTTTCCCTGGGTCCTCGTTGGATGTGCTGGGCCTGGGGTCCTCACCGGTGGTGAATGCATCTGGAGTTGAGGACATGGTTGCACACGAGTTTTTTCAGAATAAACTTTCCTTTGAAGCCTTTAATTGAATCTGAAGCTCATGGCTTTTCTCCAATATTCGGGGCAAGATTTCTCATCTGAAATGTCCTTGTTGTTGGACCTATCTGGGCAAAGGTGTTATGAAAATTGTGTATTGGGTTTGCCCAGCTAGATCTGTTAATAATGCTTCCCTGCGTGGCAGCAGGGAAGAAAGAGCTGGCCCAGAAGAGAGGCGGGGACATTGTGAGCTGAATCGAGGTATTAGGAATGGAAAATGCCAGAGGTCTATTCATCTGATCCAGTGAACATGTTTCCTAGAGAAAGAAAATGTCATGAAAACATACAGAAAACGTATAAATCAGCTGATTCTAAACAAGGGCCTTGGTAAGCCTGGCTTGTGGAGGTTATAGGAAGGTTGGGTAGTGCCAAGAGAATGAGTTTTGGCATTGACCTGGGTTCAAGTCTTGCCTCTGCTACTTTCCAGATGTGATATAACCTCCCTGAGGCTATAGATGTGATATAACATAGGTGATATAACCTCCCTGAGGCTCAGTTTTATCATCTGTAAAATGGAAATGTGAATGCCAACCTTGGAACATTTCTGTGAGGAATAAATGAGGTAACACACATAAATTCTAGGTACGCAGTAAGTAAAAGCTTTACCACAATTATCATTCTAATAAGTTCTTTGAAACTGTATTTGACATTTGTATCTTGTTGGCCAGCCACTTGAATCTGACCCCCTACAAAGGCTGCTAAGAGAACTGCCCAACGACCTGGTAGCCTCAGCAGCATCTGAAATTACAATCAGGGACCACAGGGACCTAAAGAGCCCTGTTTTCAGAGGTCAGAATCTTTATTGATGTTAACTAAATGAGGACCCCAGTGATAGATCTTCCAGGTTCTTGAAAGTCCTTGTTTCCATAGTGATGTAAACAAGACTTTTGCAAATGTGAAAATGAGTGGGAAGTGTTTAATATGTTAATTGAAACGTTTTGAAAAACAAATTCCAAGATGATTAACAACATCTCCCTCTCTTTCTCTCTCTCTCTCTCTCTCTCTATATATATATATATATAAAACTGACAATGCACACAATCTCAGCTCATTGCAACCTCCGCCTCCTGGGTTCAAGCACATCTCCCACCACAGCCTCCTGAGTAGCTGGGTTTACAGGGGCACACCACCATGCCCAGCTAATTTTTGTTTTTTAGTACAGACGGGGTTTCACCATGTTGGCCAGGCTACTCTCAAACTCTTGGCCTCAAGTGATCTGCTACCTCGACCCTCCAAAGTGTTGGGATTACAGACATGTGCCAGTATGCCTGGCCAAGATACCTGATTTCTGGATCACCAGCAGTGGCTGCACAGTTGGGTTTCTGATGGGGCTGGTCTCAGGAAAAGCCACCACACACTTGCCTGGAAAAGCACACTGCTTCTCTGGGCTCCAAGTCTCTCTCTCCCTCCTTTCCTCCCTCTGATACACACACACGGACCAAATCACCCCCACCTTCCCTGGTTGTCAGCATTCGCTGTCGTCCTCCTTCGCCTAGAAGCCCATTTTGCTAAAGGCACCAACCTTGCATCCAGCATTGATTCCTTCTTCTCATTTTTCAAGAGAATGTGTCAGAGACAAAGAGGGGGATGAGACACAACGTATCTTTTCCACCCCAAGACTGCAAGTGGGCATGGGTGTTTTCACTCCATGAGCTGTGCAAGTGGCTGCTCCCAGATATGCTGGAGGGCTGCTTGACTTATGAAAATGGTGGAGTGGGCCAGGCCTGATGGCTCATGCCTGTAATCCCAGCACTTTGGGAGGCCGAGTGGGCAGATCACGAGGTCAGGAGTTCGAGACCAGCCTGACCAACATGGTTAAACCCTGTCTCTACTAAAAATACAAAACTTAGCTGGGCATGGTGGCAAGTGCCTGTGATCCCAGCTACTCAGGAGGCTGAGGTAGGAGAATTGCTTGAGCCTGGGAGGTGGAGGTTGCAGTGAGCCAAGATCGTGCCACTGCACTCCAGCCTGGTGACAGAGAGAGACTCCGTCTCAAAAAAAAAAAGAAAAAGAAAACAGTGGCGTGATAATCATGAAACCAGAAGGCAAACACTATGGCTGTGGCCTGGATTCTCAAGTGCAATCTGCTTTTGTTCTGATTTTGATGGGGAACAAAAATGGAAATGCATGCTCATTGGTAGTCCTTGCCCTGAGGGTATGACCTTCTCTTCATTCTTAGAATACTATAGTGTTTTGTATTTTATGCATGTTTGCTTCTCTTGGCTCTTGGACTATTTGTTCAGAATATGGCCCAGGCCACATTTCACTTTTTAGTGGCAAATCGTTTTGGCTAAAGCTATGGCATCCACTGGCATGATTTATTTTACTGGTTATTTGCTTGCAAATATGTTCCTGAAAGTTTAACAGAGTAGAAACAGCAGAATGGTTTCTTAGGTTAATTTTTTGTTTGAACTTTCTGGGTTTTAAAGATGTTTATCTTTTATGTTTAAATTCAGATCAGAGTCTCAGTAACAACTTGAGTCCGTTTGAAAAAATAACGCATCTATTTATCCACCCATCGTGTGAACATCTGCAGGCTGTTCACTCCGCAGCCTGTGATGTCTGTCCACATGGGCTTATCTCTTACCTCATTCATTTATCTGGAATTTCTGCTCTGTGCCAGACACTGGTTGTGGGGCGGGGGTAGTGTTTAAGATGAATAGACACCATCAGGAGGTGCACAGAGTAGTGGAAGAGACAGGCACGTGAAAAGATCATTAATTTGGTATAATCGGTGTGCAAAAGTAGAGGCATAGCTACATTATAGCTCAACTCTTCCTGCTGAGCAGGCTTAGTGTAAGGTAGTGGTTCTCAAGCTTTGGTCTCAGGATCCCTCCTTTTACACTAAAAATTATTTTTATTTTATTTTATTTTATTTTATTTTATTTTGAGACAGGGTCTCACTGTCTCCTAAGCTGGAGTGCAGTGGCATGATCATGGCTCACTGCAGCCTTGACCTCTTGAGCTCAGTTCTCCAACCTCAGCATCTCAAGTAGCTGGGACTGACTACAGGCACATGCCACTACACCCGGCTAATTTCTGTATTTTTTATAGAGACAGGGTTTCGCCATGTTGTCCAGGCTGATTTTGAACTCCTGAGCTCAAGCAAGCCCCCCGCCTCAGTCTCTCAAAGTTCTGGGATTCTAGGCGTGAGCCACTATGCCCAGCCAAAATTTTTTTTTTTTTGAGACCGAGTCTTCCTCTGTCGCCCAGGCTGGAGTGCAGTGGCCGGATCTCAGCTCATTGCAAGCTCCGCCTCCTGGGTTCGCGCCATTCTCCCGCCTCAGCCTCCCGAGTAGCTGGGACTACAGGCGCCCGCCACCTTGCCTGGCTAGTTTTTTGTATTTTTTAGTAGAGACGGGGTTTCACCGTGTTAGCCAGGATGGTCTCGATCTCCTGACCTTGTGATCTGCA
>NW_012106598.1:866826-890728 GCF_000951045.1 Mandrillus leucophaeus
GCCTGGCTAGTTTTTTGTATTTTTTAGTAGAGACGGGGTTTCACCGTGTTAGCCAGGATGGTCTCGATCTCCTGACCTTGTGATCTGCCCGTCTCCACCTCCCAAAGTGCTGGGATTACAGGCTTGAGCCACCTTGCCCGGCCGCCCAGCCAAAAATTATTAAGAATCCCCAAGAACTTTTGTTTGTTTGTTTTTTAAGAATCCTGAGGACAATCAAGGGAGTTTTTGTTTATGTGGGTTAGATCTATTGGTATCTACTTGATCAGAAATTTAAAAATAACAATAATAAAATCAGAATATGTTAACAAACTATATGTGTATAAAAAACTATATTTCCTGGCCAGGTGCGTAGCCAGATGCAGTGGCTAATGCCTGTAATTCCAGTATTTTGGGAGGTCGAGGTGGGAGGATCACTTGAGCCCAGGAGTTTGAGACTAGTCTGGGCAACATAGGGATAACTTGTCTCTACAAAAAAATTAAAAAGTTAGGCTGTGCACGGTGGCTCACGCCTGTAATCCCAGCATTTTGGGAGGCCGCGGTGGGCAGATCACTTGAGGTCAGGAGATCGAGACCATCCTGGCTAACACGGTGAAACCCCGTCTCTACTAAAAAATACAAAAATTAACCTGGTGTGGTGGTGTGCGCCTGTAATCCCAGCTACTCGGGAGGCTGAGACAGAATTGCTTGAACCCAGGAGGCGGAGGTTGCAGTGAGCCGAGATCATCCCACTGCACTTCAGCCTGGGTGACAAGAGCGAAACTGTCTCAAAAGAAAAAAAGAAAGAAAGAAAAAATTACCCGGGTGTGGTGGTGCACACCTGTAGTCCCAGCTATTTGAAATGCTTAGGCTGCAGGATCACTTGAGCCCCAGAGGTTGAGGCGGCATGAGTGAGCCATAATGGTGCCACTGCACTCCAGCCTGGGTGACAACAGTGAGACCCTGTCTCCAAAAAAAAAAAAGAAGAGTGGCACTGTTTTACAGTTTTGCAAATCTTGTAATGGTCTGGCTTCATAGAAGACAGCTGGATTGTCATTTCTTGACCATTCAAGCTGTCATGAAATGTTTTCGTTAGATTATGTGAAAATGCATGGATATGTAGTTGGAAAAAGGAAGAGCATTTAAATAGCCTTTTCATATAATTGTGAATGTTCTTTGATACTACACCAAAACTTGACGAAGAGTAGTTTCTTAAAGGTTAGTTGCAATGTGAAATCTAAAACCAGATCAACAAACTTTTTGTTCTCTATATACCCACAAGAGAATGAGAGTATGAAAGGCAAACATTCATGTTATTATGGAAATAGTTCTGACCTCATGGATCCTCTGAAAAGGGCTCAGGGACCCCTAGAATTCCCCAAACCACACTTAAGAATGGCTGGTTTAAGGGGATCGTTCCCAGTGAAGGTCCTGACCATGGAGAGCCCTGTGGGACAGCAGGTGGCAGAGGCATGAGGATGGAGTGTGGCAGTGGGGCTCTGATGTGGTGCTGGGTCTGCCAGGCAGGTGGTCTGAGCTGGAGATAAGCCAGCAATCACTTAGGACCTTGAGGGCTCCAAGGAAGATTTTGAGCTTCATTTTGCAGGGGTGGGAGCCGTGGAGGGCTTTAAGCAGTCAACAGTGGGTGTCGCTTTGTCTTTGCACCCACTGTACTCTCTGGACAGACTTGACCTTCCTGGGTTGTGGCAAAGAGCAGGGATCTAAATAGCAGGCTGCAACAGGAGAAGGAACGAGCACCTGCTCTAGGCCAAAGGTTGCTCCAGGCAACAACGCTGGCAGGTAGAGTCAGAGAAGCTGGCTGTGCTGTACCCAGAACCCTTTGCACTTCGGATTCTTCCCCTTGACCAGCCTTATCAGTGGCACCCATCCTCTTCCACACTCCTCCCTAGGCCCTCCTCAAGGGGGCGCTAACTGGAAGGCATGCTGCCCCACTGCTAATGGCTGCCTGCTTTGTTTGTGCACATTTTTCCTCTTTGTTACACCACTTTCCTTTGAGAGGGTGGACCTATCTCCTGAGCAACCAGTGGGGTATATCAGCCTTTTTGGAAACCTTAATCCTCCTTGCCCAAACTCCCAGAGTGTTCTTTATTTTTTTTATTTTTTTATTTTTTTTAAGATAGAGTCTTGCTCTGTCACCAGGCTGGAGTGCAGTGGTGCAATCTCGGCTCACTGCAACCTCTGCCTCCCGGGTTCAAGCGATTCTCCTGCCTCAGCCTCCAGAGTAGCTGGGATTACAGGTGCCTGCCACTACGCCTGGCTAATTTTTGTATTTTTAGTAGAGACAGGGTTTCACCATGTTGGCCAGGATGGTCTCGATCTCTTGACCTCATGATCCACCCGCCTTGGCCTCCAAAGTGCTGGGATTACAGGCATGAGGCTCCACGCCCGGGCCCCAGTGTATTCTTGATTCCCACCACTTCACAAATTACTCTACAGCCAGCCAGCTTGTGGTCTGTGGTGGTGGTCTGTCTTATGAGGTCTTGTTGACATTCTTTTCTAAATTTACCAAACTGGCTTATTTTATTTCTGCTAATTAACCTTGAAACCCTTTTCTTTTCTTATTATAGATTCCCCTTTGGATCAATACTACACACTCAGAAGTTATGTTTGTGTTTTAAGAGAGCATTTTGTGGCAATATGGCGTCAATTCTAGAAGTGGGAGACAAAGATTTAAAAGGAAGTTGGCCCTGCAGTCCGGTCAGGGGATGGTGGGGCCTGAGCTCCCTCCCACCCCCAACCCCACCTCACACACTGCTGGATGAATTCCAGAGGTGTTCCAAGGGTAGATACCACAGCATTTAGTAAAGTTTACATCTAACAGTTAATTTACTACTTAAAAGCTAACGAAGAAAATCTAAGAATTCACCTGTTTTTTTTTTTTTTTAGACAGGATGTTATTCTGTTGCCCAGGCTGGAGTGCAGTGGCACTCTCATAGCTCACTGCAGCCTGAGCTCAGGCGATCCTCCCAACTCAGCTTCCCAACTAACTAGGACTACAGTCATGCACTACCACACCCAACTAATTGTTTAATTTTTTTGTAGAGACAGGATCTTACTATGTTGCACAGACTGGTTTCAAATTCCTGGCCTCATGCAATCCTCCTGCCTTGGCCTCCCAAAGTGTTGGGATTATAAGTGTGAACCATTGCTCCTGGCAGAATTCACCTTATACAGCCCCCAAATTCTGCTTTTGGGGAATCACAATGTATTAAGAGGCACTTATTTTCATTTTTGCATATATCTCTAAACCTGACATCAAAATATTCATAAAATTGCAATACATTTCATATAATGAGCTGAAACCTCTTAAGTGAGCCATGTGAAGTTGTTGGCTGCCTAGAGAATTAAATGTAAACATGGCCTGCTCTGTGTTGCTAATGGAAATTTTTACCTAGGTTGATATTTATTAACTTTTTTTTTTGAGACAGAGTCTTGCTGTGTCATCCAGGCTGGAGTGCAATGGCACGATCTTGGTTCACTGCAACCTTCGCCTCCCGGGTTCAAGCAATTCTCTGCCTTGGCCTCCCGAGTAGCTGAGATTGCAGGCACCGGCCACCATGCCCGGCTAATTTTCGTAGTTTTAGTAGAGACGGGGTTTCACCATGTTGGCCAGGCTGGTCTCAAACTCCTGACCTCACGTGATCTGCCCACCTAGGCCTCCCAAAATGCTGGAATTATAGGCATGAGCCACCGTGTCCAGCTCCAACCTACATTTTTAAGGCTTAGAAATCCACTCAATGGATTTCTACATCCCAAAACAATACCTTTACTTGACTTTTATTGGCCTCTTCTGTGAAGGGGGGAAAGCAGATGCCAGAAGCCATGAGAGTCTCTGGCTCTCCAACCAACCCATGGAAGCCGCTAGGCTTACATTTCCTGCAGCCATCTTTTCGTGATTAAAAGTTTGTCTCTTTCCCTGAGCTTTCCAGAGCTTTGTCCATCCTCTTCCTTCTACCTGGAATATCCTTCCCCAAACAAGACCCATTCTCATCCAGGGCCAGGTCAAATGCCACCTCCTCCCTCTCCAGGCAAGACCTCCCTTGAGGGACCACACACATTGCAGGTCCTCTGCCAAAGTGCCAACCCTCCCTGCCTTACATTCCAAGGGGTAATAGTGATACCTACCTCAGAGGGATTCACATTTTAGCTATTTTTGCACTTGTCTCATTTTACTACTAGACTGTCTCTTCAAGATAGGGACTGAATATTTTTCATTTCTCATAGCACCTATGAAAGGCAACTCTAATTTACTGAGCCCCTGCTGTGTGTTGGGATGTGTTATCTCACCTAATCCATAGCAGGAGCAAACACTGCAAGGTAATTATTGTTATGTTCTATTTTCAGGCAAGGAAGCTGAGGCTCAGATAGGTTAAGCAGTTTTAGCAAACTTGTCAAGACTTCTGCAAACCTAGACAGAAAATGTCCTCAACCCCCAGCCCCTTTATGGAAAGGATGCATGGCTTAGGGGCAGATATGCCTTGGAGCAAAGAGAAAAGCACGTGTACTCCTGCTTGCTCCTCGACCCAGAGTTTTTATGTAGACCACAGAATCTGTATTTGGCGGTGCTGCTACGCCTGTCACACCTGGATTCTACTGACCTCCAGCTCTGGCTGTGGTCCTGCCCAGGGCTCAGTGTGTATTGAACAAGTAAGTGAATGAGACGTGCAGAAGGCTGATTTCGTCCTTATTTGAATGATTTCGATCTTGATTAAACTTCTTCTTAGCAAGAGGTTATTTTATTCTCCTGGACCTCAGTTCATTCATCTCTAAAAGAAGGAGGTTGAAGTCAATGATCTCTCAGGTCTCATCTAGGATGTGGTGATGTCACCAATTCCCCTGACACCCTTTCTGTGTGGGAACCCTGATGAAATCCGCAGCTTTCCCTCACTCTGTCCAGGTAGGAAAGCCAAGGAGGAATCATATTCTGGAAGCCAAGGAAGGAGAAGTTTTGAGACACAGGATGGTCAGTAGGATCAGGCAGGACAGCAGGGATGGGGCAGTGGGATCAGGTAACACAGCAGGGCTGAGCAGTGGGTTCAGGCAGAACAGTGGGCTGGGCAGGGGGATCAGGTAACACAGCAAAGTTAGGCAGTGGGATCAGTTAATGCAGGGCTAGGCAGTGGGATCAGGCAACACAACAGGGCTGGGCAGTGGGATCAGGCAACACAGCAGGGCTGGGCAGTGGGATCAGGCAACACAGCAGGGCTGGGCAGTGGGATCAGGCAACACAGCAGGGCTGGGCAGTGGGATCAGGCAGCACAGCAGGGCTGGGCAGTGGGATCAGGCAGCACACAGCAGGGCTGGGCAGTGGGATCAGGCAACACAGCAGGGCTGGGCAGTGGGATCAGGCAGCACAGCAGGGCTGGGCAGTGGGATCAGGCAGCACAGCAGGGCTGGGCAGTGGGATCAGGCAGCACAGCAGGGCTGGGCAGTGGCGTCAGGCAATACAGCAGGGTTGGGGAGTGGGATCAGCCAACGCAACAGGGCTGGGCAGTGGCATCAGGTAACGCAGCAGGGCTGGGCAGTGGCATCAGGCAATGCAGTAGGGCTGGGCAGTGGGATCAGACAACACAACAGGGCTGGGTAGTGAGATCAGGCAACACAGCAGGGCTAGGTAATGGGATCAGGTAACACAGCAGGGCTGGGCAGTGGCATCAGGTAACACAGCAAGGCTGGGCAGTGGCATCAGGTAACACAGCAAGGCTGGGCAGTGGCATCAGGTAACACAGCAAGGCTGGGCAGTGGGATCAGGCAACACAGTAGGGCTGGGCAGTGGGATCAGGCAACTCAACAGGGCTAGGCAGTGGGATCAGGCAATATGGCAGGGCTGGGCAGTGGGATTAAGCAGTGAGGTGGGGTTCTTAAACTTCATTGTGCATCAAAAGCTCCTGGAAGGCTTGTTAGAACACAGATTACTGGGCCCTGTGCACAAAGCGTCTGATTCAGTAGGTCTGGGTTGGGGCCTGATAAGTGGTATTCCTGGAGATCTCAGTTTGAGAACTATTACTGTAGAGAAACCTATAAGGTTGGGTGGGAATGGGCAGGAGGAAAAGATACTAGCAGGAGATGCTGTGGGACACGAGCCAGAAAGACAATACAAGATGAGTAACATCTGCAGAAAATTGCAGCTGCAGAGTATAAACTAACTGTAATCTGGGTCCAACCCTTCTGAAACTTTAAAAATAAGCTGCTAGCATTGTCCAACCTTATAAGGAATTGGCAAAAGGTGGGCTTCAAGCCTACATGGGAGCCAGCCTCTTACAGCACAGCGGTTAGCAATACACATCTAAAGAACTAAGTGGCTGGCATGTGTCTTTATCATCAGAATTGATTATACAAATGAAGGTTGATGCATTTAGCCTATCAAATTGTTTTAAATATAGCAAAGGTTTTCTTTTTTAAACCCTGTGAAGTAAAACCGCCTCTGTTTCAGTGCTCAGCTGCAGTGCATCGTGGGCAGCACAATGACAGTTGGAAACGTGGACCCCATGGAGGGACTGTCATGGCCGCCCTCAGCACAGACCTGCTGTTCCCTATCAAATTCATCATCCGTGCCTATGCTCTGTTTAATATAGAAATGAACCTCTCTCTTATCAATCATTTTTTATAAACTGTATGAAGTAAAATTCTTCATTCCTATCTTGTGATTAACACTGGGAGAATCCAAAGAGCACAGCATCTGACCTCCAATAAGCTATAAAGTTAAAAGCTTTTCTAGGCAATGAATATATAACCTGATTTTTTTCTCCTTCAGATCCTCTCTCTCCCCTTCTTTCTCCCTTTCCTTTGTGTGAAACTCTTTCTTTATCCCTTTCCTTTTCTATAAACTTCCTTGATCTTTCCCTCTCCAGTCCTCCCATTTCTTCATTCCCTTCATTCCCAGGATGTTCTCTCTTCAGCTTGCCCATGTGTTTTGCACCTGCAACTCATGTGTGTGTTGGGGAGTAGAGGTGAAGATTATCCCTTCCATGAGTGACAGTCACCTTTCTTTTCTTTGCTAGCTGGTGCTTTTAGGAGACAAGGTGTACAACCTTACCCCTAAGGAGCCAGTCCTGTCTCTCGTCTCTCTAACTAATGATAATAATGATAACAATAGTAGTGATGATGGCTGGGTGCGGTGGCTCATGCCTGTAATCCTGCCACTTGGGGAGGCCGGGTTGGGTGGATCACCTGAGGTCAGGAGTTCGAGACCAGCCTAGTGAAGGGGTGGCCTGCCCCTCCACACCTGTGGGTGTTTCTCGTAAGGTGGAACGAGAGACTTGAGAAAAGAAATAAGACACAGAGACAAAGTATAGAGAAAGAAAAGCGGGGCCCAGGGGACCGGCGCTCAGCTTACAGAGGACCCACGCCGGCACCGGTCTCTGAGTTCCCTTAGTATTTATTGATAATTATCTTTACCATCTTAAAGACAGGGGAGTGGCAGGACAATAGGATCATTTTTAGGGAGGAAATTAGCAGTAAGACATAAGAACAAAAACCTCTGTGATATGAATAAGTTCAAAGGAAAATCCTGTGCCTTGAGATAAACCTTTTAGCAACATTGTTTCATCCTATCACATGGGGATAAACCTTGGACAATACCTAGCTTTCCTAGGCAGAGGTCCCTGCGACCTTTGGCCGTGAACGTGTCTCTGGGTAGTTGAGATCAAGAGAATGGTGATAACTTTTAACCAGCAAGCTACCTTCAGGCATTTGTTTAACAAAGACACATCCTGCACAGCCCAAAATCCATTAAACCTTGAGTCACCGCAACACATGTCTCTTGCAAGGACAAGGTTGGGGGTAGGGTCACAGATTAACAGCATCTCAAATACAGAACAAAATGGAGTCTCTTATGTCTACTTCTTTCTATATAGACACAGTAACGGGCTGATCTCTCTTTCTTTTCCCCACACCTAGCCAACATGGTGAAACCTGTATCTACTAAAAATACAAAAAATTAGCCAGGCGTGGTGATGGGCACCTGTAATCCCAGTTATTCAGGAGGCCGAGGCAGGAAAATTAGTTGAATCTGGGAGGTGGAGGTTGCAGTGAGCTGATATCACACCACTGTGCTCTAGCCTGGGCAACAAGAGTGAAACTCTGTCTCAAAAAAAAAAAAAAATTGTAGTGATGACAAGCCACCATATGCCAGGCACTGTGGTAGGCAGGTCACACTTCACTCTGCATGTACTATTATCCCTTAAATGTCTCATACAAGGTCATTCAACTACTGAGCAGCCAGAGGTAGAATTCAAGAAGCAAACTTGCTGTTTTCTCTACTTAAACTCTTGTCACCCAGGCTGCAGGGCAGTGGTGCGATCATGGCTCACTGCAGCCTTGACCTCCGGGCCCAGGTGATCCTTCTACCTCAGCCTCCCAAGTAGCTGGAATTACAAGCATGCACCACTATACCCAGCATTTTTTTTTTTGTATTTTTGATAAAGACAAGGTTTCACCATGTTGCCCAGGCTTGTCTCAAACTCCTGAGCTCAAGTGATCCTCCTGCTGTGGCCTTCTAAAGTGTTAGGATTATAGGCATGAACCACCACACCCCGCCTACTTGAACTCTTTTCTCTAACCCCACCCTCCCTGTTTTATCCAACTGAATTGGTCTCATCTTTCAGGTCTCAGCAGAAGCGCTTCTAATCTTCTAGGTTAGGATTAAATACTCCAACTATTGCATTCTCATGGAGTGCTGTATGTCCTCAAAACTGCACTTAGCCTGTACAGCAATTGCCTGCTTAATTGTCTATGTGGTTTGTCATTGTACCAGCATGGCCGAGCAAGGTGCCTGGAACACAGCAGGTATTCCATAAATGCCTGTAGGAAAAGTCAATTAACTGACTCTTCCTCAATAAATATATATATTCTAGGAATTTGAGTTATGTATTAGTTTCCTAGGGCTGCTATAACAATATACTGCAAACCGGGTGGTTAAACAACAGAAATATATTGTTCACAGTTCTGGAGCTAGAAGTCTGAGCTCAAGGTGTCGGCTGTGTTGGTTTCTTCTGAGCCCTCTCTCCGTGGCTTGTAGGTGGCCGTCTTCTCCCTGTGTCTCCATGTGGCCTTTTCCTCTGTACCTGTGAGTGTCCAGACTTCCTCTTCTTATAAGCACACCAGTCACATTGAATGAGGCCTGCCCTAATCACCTCATTTTCACTTAATCACGTCTTTAAAGACCCTAACTCCAAATCCGGTTACATCTTGAAGGCCTGGGGGTGAGGACTTCACCATGTGAATCAGGGGCAGGGAGAAGGACAGAAGTCAGCCCATGACAAGCTGCTTTGCTTTTCACTTTCCCGGTTTGTGGAGGACAGTGTGTCATCTTTCAACATGTTTCTAAATAGCCTCTTTTTCCTTTCTGATTCACTTGATGTTCCCACTTCAGGGTGACATGACAAATGCTGGGGAAGCATGTTCAAAGACTTGAGCAGTGTGTCACTTATTACTTTACCGTCGCATATTTCAGAGTCGTTAAAGCAGCTCCAGCAAGCGCAGTGGGCTGTGTAGCCGGAATCCTAGGGCTGCAGATAGGACACGAGTGCACTCTAACCAGGGTGTGAAACCAAGTCCAAGTAAGATTTTTCAAAAGCCAAGAATTAGCATGACTAGCTCAGTCCTATTTCAGTATATCCAGGGGAGGCTGATTTATAGGGAAAGATGAAAGGAGGACAATGTGTATATTATTTTGGCTGCTCAGAAGGCCGTGGGGCTGGACAGGGGGGAGGAGGAAGTTATTATAAGCCTACAGCCAGCCAATTAGTAAGAACATCA
Source organism: Mandrillus leucophaeus (assembly GCF_000951045.1). Classification (NCBI taxonomy): domain Eukaryota; kingdom Metazoa; phylum Chordata; class Mammalia; order Primates; family Cercopithecidae; genus Mandrillus; species Mandrillus leucophaeus. The sequence continues at coordinate 876,583 of NW_012106598.1, forward strand.
AAGAGGAAGCTGGATGGCCAGATGGACCAAGAGCTGGGGCACAGGCAGGCTCTTCGGGAGAAACAAGATCAATGAATGCTTCGGACAACCTGAGTTCAGAGCCGGGAGAGGCCTTTGGAAAGGCATGGTGGATTATGTGCACTGTGGGTCATTGCGCCATGAGAAGTCCCGGACGGATGAGCCCCAGAGGCCCTTAAAGTCAGAGTGGACCGTTAAGTAAACTGCGGAGGAATTTCTTCTAGGAGGGCTCAGACTTGGCAAAGGCTGGGAAGGGCTGCTTTCCATCTCCAGCTCTTAATTCCCAAGCCCTGACACTGGGGCTCGCTTGTTCCAGCCTACTCGATCCATTTATTGAATAAAGATATACTGAGAACTGGCCGGGCATGGTCCGCCTGCAATCCCAGCACTTTGGGAGGCCGAGGAGGGCGGATCATGAGGTTAGGAGATCGAGACTGTCCTGGCTAACACAGTGAAACCCCGTCTCTACTAAAAATACAAAAAATTGGCCAGGCGTGGTGATGGGTGCCTGTAGTCCCAGCTACTGGGGAGGCTGAGGCAGGAGAATGGTGTGAACCCGGGAGGTGGAGCTTGCAGTGAGTGGAGGTCGCGCCACTGCACTCCAGCCTGGACTAGAGAGCAAGACTTGGTCTAAAATATACATATATATATACACACACACACACACACACACACACACACAGAGAACCCCCTTATTCCAAGGTCTGTGCTAGGCCCAGTAAAAGATGAGGAATCCTTACATCTTTGGGACTTGGTGGGGTCACAGGGGAAGCATCCTCCTCTCCTAGGTACCTTTCATCCATTTGCACCCAGATGTGGCCTGTCCCATGTGATTGTCCCACTACTGGTGGAAGCAGGCCTTTCTACTCTCCTCTTCCAGTTAAAGCTGAATTTGTCTCCAAAGTGAAGAAGAATAGGAAAACCATCAATTTTATGGAGCTTTTTAACTATACCAAAATGGTTTCATTCTGATACACTTTTTTTTTTTTTTTTTTTTTTGAGATAGAGTCTTTCTCTGTTGTCCAGGCTGGAGTGGAGTGCAGTGGCCTGTTCTGGGTTCACTGTAACCTCTGACTCTTGGGTTCCAGCAATTCTCTTGCCTCAGCCTGCTGAATAGCTGGGATTACAGGCACGCCCCACCACACTAGGCTAATTTTTTTATGTTTAGTAGAGATGGGGTTTTGCCATGTTGACCAGGCTGGTCTTGAACTCCTGACCTGAGGGGATCCACCCACCTTGACCTCTCAAAGTGCTGAGATTATAGGCGTGAGCCACCGTGCCCAACCCTGATATACTATTTTGTTTCGTTATTTGCCTGGGTTTTATTGATTCATCCGCTCAACAAATATGTATTGAGAAGCTACAGTGTGCAAGGCATTGCTTTGGGTGCCAAGGATACTGCAGGGTCAGGCCAGGGTCACATCTGGCTCACCACCAGTCAGGCTTTAGGGTTTGGTACAAATTCCACGGCCTCAGGCACCATGGGTGCATAGGATCAGCAAGAGAAGTCCTTAAAGAGATGGGAAACTCTTCTGTAGAGGGGATATATTTGACAACAAATTAAATATCTTTAAAATCCATTTGTGCATTCAAGTTTTTCATTTCTTCTTAAGTCTATTTGGGTCATTGATAGCTTTCTGAAAAATTGTCTCATTTGTCTACATTTTCAAATCTGTTGTTATAAATTACAGCTCATAATACTGAGCTATGTTTTAATAGGGAACATGTATTTTATAAATACATGTTTATAAAAATAGAGTCCCACTATGTTGCCCAGGCTGGTCTGGAACTCCTGGGCTCAAGCAATCCTCCTGCCTCAGCCTCCCAAAGTGCTGGGATTACAGATGTGAGCCACTGTGCCTGTCCAGGGGACACGTTTTTTTTTAACAAAAAGTGCCCAATGCTAGGCTGAGTGTGGTGGCTCACACCTGTAATCCCAGCACTTTGGGAGGCTGAGGCAGGCAGATCACTTGAGGTCAGGAGTGTGAGACCAGTCTGGCCAACATGGTGAAACCCTGTCTTTACTAAAAATACAAAAAATTAGCTGGGTGTGGTGGCGGGCACCTGTAATCCCAGCTACTTGGGAGGCCGAGGCAGGAGAATCACTTGAACCCAGGAGGTGGAGGTTGCAGTGAGTGGAGATTGCACCATTGCATTCCAGCCCAGGCAACAAGAATGAAACTCCGTCTCGAAAGAAAAAGAAAGAAAGAAAGAGAGAGAGAGAGAGGGAGGGAGGGAGGGAGGGAGGATGGAAGGAAGGAAGGAAGGAAGGAAGGAAGGAAGGAAGGAAAAGAAAAAGAAAAAAAGCAAAAAGTGTCCACTGTTTTATTCTCATAGATCACAAAGGTCTTAGCAAAAATTCTAAAGAAACACTGAGACCTGGGGGATGGGTGTGTGTTGCCAGGAGAGAAGTCTCTATTGCCTCTTGGGTTTCTCTGATAATACCTGGCTTTTGTAGAAGAGCTTCACAGTTTTTCAAAGCACCCATCCCTGGCCTTACCTCTCCCATCTCCCTTGTCTGTCTGATGCCTCCAACTTCTCAGAATTGCCAGGGCCAGGGCACTGCTGGACCCATGGTGTGGGTCTACGTTGCAGTAAAAGGCTCGTTACCCACTCCCCTCAACACAGGAGTCTCCTGTTTTTAGGCAACTTAAGAAAGCAGTCTTGTCCGTGGAGGAATGCCCAGCCTTCTTGGTGCAGATGCTGGGTTTGGGGACCCAGCTGTTTGCAGGAGTTGTCTAGGGATGTCAGCTGCCCAGTACCTAGGGACTGTGAGACTCCTGGGATGTTAGAGTCCCCACGCTAGCAGGGGGAAGACACTGGCCCCAAGAGAAGTTGAGTTTAGGGCGGCCAGTCCTGCTGGGAGAAAGGAGAGCCTCAGATGCCAGCAAGCTTGTTGCCAGCCATTTTCTGACAACCCTGCTTATTGCACCATGTACGGTAATCAACATAGACTTCCATCTGCTCTGAGGGGTGCGGGTGGTGCTCCATGGAACACACACATGCACACCTTCATCCACCCTTTCCTGTATCTTTGGAATTCGTGGCATAGGAACACTATATCTATTGCCCTTGGGTGTGGTTATAGTGCCACAAGCTTCTCTGTGCAGTACCTGAATGACAAGATCATATTTTGTGTCAGTTCCACGTGAAAGGGCTCTTCCTTACAGACATTGGAAGGGTACCAGTAGAATCTAAGTCCTAGGAAGGCAAGGATTTTTTGTTTGTTTGTTTGTTTGTTTGTTTGCTTTTTTGTCTGGCACATGATAGATGCTCAGCAAATATTTTCTGGATGGGTGAACAAATGGAAACTGGAATGAAATGGAGATGCCTAGGTGGGTGGCAGGAAGGACTCTGCCTCTCTTGATCTTTGCCCTGTAGATGCCAAATATTCTAGGCAGGAACTGGGAAGTTGGCAGATGCAGTTCTATAGAGAGTCAGTGGAGCAAAGATTGGAAAAACATCCAGCCTGTGTCAGCTAGCAAAAGAGCAAAGAGGGGTTTTGGGTCTATTTTGGGGTCAGAATATTAGAGGAGGTACCCTGTAACCTCAGGGGTCAGAGTGTGGTTGATTAGAAGGCTCCAAATAGTAAGTGAAACCCAAGGGGACAGAGATAGGACCGCTTGATCCATCCTTATAGGTTCAGAACTATGTCTTATCAAATGTTTTCCCTTCATGTATTAGCATGATAATCAACTCTCTCTACTTTGGTTTGATAATATGGATAGATTTTCTAATGTTGAACCAATCCTTGCATTATTGGGGTAAACTTTACTTGATCATAATGTACCTTTTAATACCTTACTAGAATTATTTTGCTAATTTATTTTTGTATTTAGATTCATAAATTAAACTGGCTAGTATTCCCTCTAATTTTCATTTCTTGCACTGTCTGGTTTTGGTGTCAAAGTTAAGTTAATTTCATGAACAGAAATTGTTTTTGTAAAGTAGGTATTAGCTAGTCCTTAAAGAGCTGGTAAATTTGCTCATAAAACCATCTGGATTGAATCTCTTCTGTAGGGGAGATATGTTTGAAACTAATTTAATTTATTTAAAAGCCATTAGTCTATTTGACTTATCCATTTCTTTTGAGTCTATTTTGGTAATTGATATTTTCCTTGAATATTATGCCATTTGTCTACATTTTCAAATCTGTTGGCATAAATGACAGTTCATAATACCGAGCTGTGTTTTAATAGGGAACATGTGATTCTTTAATCAAAGGTGCTCAGTGCTTTGTTTCTGTAGATCACAAAGTTCTTAGGAAGAATTCTAAGGAAACGCTGGGGGATGGGTGTGTGTGCTGCAGCGAGCCGAGTCTCGATTGACTCTTGAGTTTCTCTGATATCTGGCATATGTAAAGAAGCCTTAACAGTTTTTCAACACACCTATTGCTTGCCTTATCTCTTTTGTCTTCTCAAAGTCCTTGAGATGTAGATTTTATAATGATTCTCAATTTATAGATAAGGAAAAGCCAGTCAGAGATACCAGTGTATCTATAATATAGATGAAATCAGAAGCCACTCCTAGATCACACCATTTTAATTAGAAGAGAGTTTAGAGATCATCTCGTTGAGAGATTCTTAACCTGGGATCCATGGACCCTCAAAGTGCTCTTGGGTAGACTTCAGTGGCTCCATGCTTTGGATGAGAACAAAATTACGTTATTTTTCACTAAACTCTAAGTGCAATTTAATGTTTCCTTCTATTATGAAGCAACAAATACCAGAGTAGTAGCAGTACTATGTCTCCAATAGAGATCACAGATATTTTCATGGCACATTGTAGCCGTCAGAGATAACTCAAAATGCTGTTTACATTCATCTCTACTTCAAAATTACACATTAGTAGACCCGCCTCTTGATCTTGACATGTTGTTTTTAAAAGTACATGTTACTGTATACTAAATTTGTTTTTTAAAATATTTTGATAACTGCAGTTCAAATAATTAGCCTCCTTTCTAATCCTTTGCATTCATTTACTTGTTTATTGTGATAAAATATACGTAAGATAAAATGGACTATTTTAACCATTTATAGTACATGTTTGATGGTATTGAGTAAATTTACAGTGTTGTGTAACCATCACCACTATTTCCAGAGCTTTTCATCATCCCAAATAGAAACTCTGTACCTAATTAAGAAATAACTCCTCATTCTTCCCTTCCCCATCCCCCAGTAACTTCTATTCTACTTTTTATCTTTAAGAATTTGCCTAAACACCTCATATAAATGAAATTCTGTCATATTTACCCTTTGGTGGTTAGCTTTTTTCATTTAGCCTAATGTTTTCAAGGTTCATCCATGTTGTAGCGCGTATCAGAGCTTCATTCTTTTTGTAGTTCAAAAATACACTACATTTTAATCCATTCATCTGTCAATGGCCACAGGTTGTTTTCACCTTTGGACTATTGTGAGTTTTTTGTTTTGTTGTTGTTGTTGTTGTTTGTTTGTTTTTTGTTTTTTGTTTTTTTGAGACAGAGTCTCATTCCTATCACCCAGGCTGCAGAGCAGTGGTGTGATCAGGGCTCACTGTAACCTTGACTTCCCTGGCTCAGGTAATTTTTCCACCTCAGCCTCCTTAAGTAGTTGGGACTACAGGCACACACCATGCCCGGCTAATTTTTTGTATTTTGAGTAGAGACAGGGTTTTACCATGTTGCCCAGGCTGGTCTTGAACTCCTGGGCTCAAGCAATCCACCTGCCTTGGCCTCTCAAAATGTTGGGATTACAGGCGTGAGCCACTGTGCCTGGCCACCTTTGAGCTATTGTGAATAAGGCTGCTATGAACATTGGCATACAAATATCTTCTTGAGTTCCTGCTTTCAATTCTTTTGGATATACACTAAGAAGCAGAATTGCCTGGAAATATGGTAATTCTATGTTTAACTTTCTAGGAACTGCCAAACTGTTCTACAGTGGCTGCAGCATGTTAGATTCCCACCAGCAGTACACGAGGGTTCCAATTTCTCCACATCCTCACCAATACTTGTGTTTTTCATTACCAAAAAAAAAAAAAAAAATTACCATCCTAGTGGGTGTTGCATTTTATTTTAGGCATGTAAAAACTTTATTCTGAGAAGGAGTCATGGGCTTCTCCAGACTGCCATGGGGGTCCCTGATACAAATAAAGATTAGAAAACTAGGATGAGGGAACTCAGAGCTCAGAGATATTGTCACACGTCCAAGGTGAGGTGATGGACTAGCAGCAGCCCAGGGCTTAGAACTAAGTTTCCTGGGTCTCAAAGGAGCCCTTTTCCCTCCTACCAGATGGTCTGTTCTCATGTACATGATCCACCCCAGCCAGTCGTCAGAACTGAGTCAGAGCTGGAGCTAAGCCATTGACCAACCAGCCACCAAAGCTGAGGCCAGCACCAGACACAGACTAGATAGACATAATTAATCCCTGTTTGCAAATCGCTGCAACGTAGAACTACCATGCACCACCACGGCCGCTAAATCCTTATCCAGCCTACAAACATCCACGAATGCCTGTGTGCAGATCAAACTCCATATTCAGTTGGAGTGTTTGGGGGACACTTACCGGGACATCAACGGACAATTTGGTTTATAGGTATGAAATTCAGGAGGGAGAAATAACCCTGTGTATGTTTCATTTAATTACAGAATAGCTGTCTTGATCTCTCGTTTCTTTTGAGGGCCCTCTATTTCCGCAGAGGCAGGTTCAGATGGCCTCTTGAGTTTTCTTACCGAGCTCCGTCAGCCTTGGCTCCTGAGCCTTTCCACACTTGTCAGCTCGGTTTTTGAAATAACCGTAGCTGACCTTTTTTTTTTTTTTTTTTCGAGACAGAGTCTTGCTCTGTTGCCCATGCTGGAGTGCCGTGGTACAATCTCAGCTCACTGCAACCTCTGTCTCCCGGGTTCAAGCGATTCTCTTGCCTCAGCCTCCCGAGTAGCTGGGATAATAGGGGCCTGCCATGATGCCCAGCTAATTTTTGTATTTTTGGTAGAGACTGGGTTTCACCATGTTGGCCAGGCTGGTCTCGATCTCCTGACCTTAGGTCATCTGCCCACCTTGGCCCCTTAAACTGCTGGGATTACAGATGTGAGCCACCATGTCCGGTCATCATAGCTGACTTTTTTTTTTTTTGAGACGGATCTCACTCTGTCACCCAGGCTGGAGTGCAGTGGCTCGACCTCGGCTCTCTGCAAGCTCCGCCTCCTGGGTTCACGCCATTCTCCTACCTCAGCCTCCCAAGTAGCTGGGACTACAGGCACCCACCACCACGTGTGGCTAATTTTTTTTTTTTTTTTAGTAGAGATGAGGTTTCACTGTGTGAGCCAGGATGATCTTGATCTCCTGACCTCGTGATCCACCTGCCTCAGCCTCCCAAAGTGCTGGAATTACGGGCATGAGCCATGGCACCCGGCCCATAGCTCACTTTTAATGAGTTTTAATTCTAGCTCTCCACTGTGCAACCATGAATAAGTAACTTAACCACCCTGAAGTTCAGTTGTCTTGTTTGTCAAATGAGGATAATAATGATGCCTCTCTCACAGAGTGATTATGAGGATGGAATAAGACAATACACATAGAGGACTTGGCACAGAACCTGGCACAGAGTAAGCATTTCATTAGTGCTGTCATTGTTGATTTTAAAGTTTATTATTAAAAGTCACTCTGACACCTATAATCCCAGCACTTTGGGAGGCCGAGGTGGGTGGATCACCTGAGGTGAGGAGTTCGAGACCAGCCTGACCAATCTGGTGAAACCCCGTCTCTACTAAAAATACAAAAAATTAGTGGCGGGCACCTGTAACCCCAGCTACTCGGGAGGCTGAGGCAGGAGAATTGCTTGAACCCGGGAGGTGGAGGTTGCAGTGAGCCAAGACTGTGCCATTGCATTCCAGCCTGGACAACAAGAGTGAAACTCCATCTCAAAAAAAAAAAAAAAGAGTCACTTTGTAAGTTGCAAAGTGCAACTCTACTATGAGATCTTTACAACTAGGAATTAAGCCAGTTACGATGGCCCATGCCTGTAATCCCAGAACTTTAGGAAGCTGAAGTGGGAGGATTGCTTGAGCCCAGGAGTTCCAGACCAGCCTGGGCAACATAGTGAGAGCCCATCTCAAAGAAAACTAAAAAAAACCCTTAGGAATTAGAGCTTCTCATCTCTGGGCCTAAAACATCTGGTGGAGTAGCTTCTCAAGAACTGTATACTGAATGAATGAGTGAGATGACATTTACTAATAGTAAATGTTTTATTAACTTTTATCTTTTATTTACCTATTTGACCATCTACTGTACTGATTTAAATATAAAATAGCAGTTTTTCTCTTTCAACCTTTTTTTTTTTCTGAGGCAGAGTCTCACTCTGCCACCCAGACTGGAGTGTGGTGGTGCAATCTTGGCTCACTGCAACCTCCGCCTCCTGGTTTCAAGTGATTCTCCTGTCTCAGTCTCCCAAGTAGCTGGGACTACAGGTGTGCCACCATGCCCAGCTAATTTTGTGTTTTTAGTAGAGACAGGGTTTTGCCATGTTGGCCTGGCTGGTCTTGAACTCCTGACCTCAGATGATCCACTGGCCTTGGCCGTTCAAAACGTTGGGATTACAGGTGTAAGCCACCATGCCCGCACCCCCCAACCTTTTTTGTTTTGTTTTGTTTTGTTTTTGAGACAGGGTCTCACTCTGTTGCCCAGGCTGGAGGGCAGCACCCTGATCTTGGCTTATTGCAGCCTCTGCCTGCCAGGCTCAAGTGATCCTCCCATCTCAGCCTCCCAAGTAGCTGGGGCCACAGGTGTGCACCACCATGCCCAGCTAATTTTTTGGATTTCTTGTGGTAGAGATGGGGTTTCACTAGGTTGCCCAGGCTGGTCTCAAACTCCTAAACTCAAGTGATCCACCTACCTTGGCCTCCCAAAGTGCTGGGATTACAGGTGTGAGCCACCATGCCCAGCCTCTTTCAACTTTAAATCAAGTATCAGTCTTAGAATCAATTCTCTATAGAATTTGTCATATGAGCCAGTCTGCTCTCTATTTCTATGAGTTTGGCTTTTTCAGTTTCCACATGTAAGTGAGGTCATGCAGTATTTGTCATTCTGTGCCTGGTTTCTTTCACTTAGCATACCATGGGGCCAGGGAAGTTTTTTCTTTTGTTTTCTTTTCCTTTTCTTTTTCCCTGCTCCAGCTCAAGGGATGGGGCTGGGGAATCTTTAGATGAGTCGGGGGAAGGCCTCAATGAGAAGGTGACTCTTCTTCACATACCTAAAGGCAGTGACAGGATAAGGCACCAGAGTAATGTTGCAGACAGAGAGAACAGCAGGCAGGAATATGCATGAATTGTTCAGTACAGCAGGGAGGCCAGTGTGGCTCTTGCTGAGTGAGTGAGGGGACCACAATAGGAGAGGAGATCAGAGAAGTAACAAGCGGGCCTTTAGTGGGGCCATTGAAACAGCTTAGGATTTTCTCTGAGAGAGATGGGAGCCATTGGTAAGGGAATTACATGATTTCACTTTTTTTTTTTTGAGATGGGGTCTCGGTCTGTTGCCCAGGCTGGAGTGCAGTGGTACAATCTTGGCTCACTGCAACCTCCGCCTCCCAGGTTCAAACGATTTTCCCACCTCAGCCTCCCCAGTAGCTGGGACCACAGGGGCGTGCCACTACGCCCAGCTAATTTTTGTATTTTTGGATAGAGACGGGGTTTCGTCATGTTGGCTGGTCTCGAACTCCTGACCTCAGGTGATTCGCCTGCCTTGGGCTCCCAAAGTGCTTGGATTACAGGTATGAGCCACCGTGCCTGGCTGATTTGGTTTTTAAAGAATCACTTCTGGCCGGGCGCGGTGGCTCAAGCCTGTAATCCCAGCACTTTGGGAGGCCGAGATGGGCGGATCACGAGGTCAGGAGATCGAGACCATCCTGGCTGACACGGTGAAACCCCGTCTCTACTAAAAAATACAAAAAACTAGCCGGACGAGGTGGCGGGCACCTGTAGTCCCAGCTACTCGGGAGGCTGAGGCAGGAGAATGGCTTGAACCTGGGAGGCGGAGCTTGCAGTGAGCCGAGATCTGGCCACTGCACTCCAGCCTGGGCGGCAGAGCCAGACTCCGTCTCAAAAAAAAAAAAAAAAAAAAAAAAAAAAAAAAAGAATTACTTCTGCTGCTGAATTGCGAACAGTCTGCAGAAAGGCAAAGGCAAGCAGTGCTTAGGAGGCTAATGCCATTGTCCAGGGGCAGGATGATGGTAGGGTTGAGGAATCTCTGGAGTGTAACAAACACTAAGAATTATTTTATTTTGTGGCAAATGTCCTAAAGCTTTCTTGAACAGTACCAGGTTGCTGGCAATGTATAGAGACAGCCTACAGAGTACCCTGCGGTTTTAGCAAGGGAACATTCATGTAATATAAAGGCATGCAGGTTGTACGCTTGTATAGTTGTGTGTATATTGGTTGTTTCCTGTAGCAAAATCATGAAGACTGTGAGTTCTAGAGTTAGAGTCCCTAGACTCAAATCATGGCTCCACCAGTTACTAACTGTGTGACCTTGGGCAAATAAATTACCCTAACTTCTCGGAGCCTCATTTTTCCCTCTAGTAAAATGGGGACAGTGGGTTGCTGTGAGGAGTAATGAGTTAGCGCGTGTACAACATTTAGCATTGTACTGATATATAACCATGGCTCAATAAAATGGTAGCTCTCATTATGGATATGGATATAACCATTTGTAAAGGTCAAGGAACATCTCTATTTAACTTATTTTATTTATTTATTTATTTTTTGAGACAGAGTCTAGCTCTGTTGCCCATGTTGAAGTGCAAGGGTGCGACCTTGGCTCACTGCAACCTCCACCTCCTGCGTTCAAGCAATTCTCCTGCCTCAGCCTCCGGAGTAGCTGGCATTACAGGCATGCGCCACCAGACCCAGCTAATTTTTTTTGTGTGTGTTTTCGGTAGAGACAGGGTTTCACCATATTGGCCAGGCTGCTCTCGAACTCCTGACCTCCAGTGATCCGCCCGCCTCAACCTCCCAAAGTGCTGGGATTACATGTGTGAACTAATTAACTTAGTTTATTTAGAGCCATAGCATACTGGAGCTGAAAAAGAACTAAGACACTTCGTTTAGTCCAACACTCTCATTTTACAGGGGAGAATGAAAACTAGAGATAGAAAGTTACATAGCCAAAATAAAATCAAATAAAGTTATGGGCCAGATGCGGTGGCCCACGCCTGTAATCCCAGCACTTTGGGAGTCCGAGGCAGGTGGATCATGAGGTCAAGATATAGAGACCATCCTGGCCGACATGGTGAAGCCCCATCTGTACTAAAAATTCAAAAATTAGCTGGGCGTGGTGGCGTGTGCCTGTAATCCCAGCTACTCGGGAGGCTGAGGCAGGAGAATCGCTTGAACCTGGGAGGCGGAGGTTGGAGTGAGCCAAGATCACACCACTGTACTCCAACCTGGTAACAGAGTGAGACTCCATCTCAAAAAATAAAATAAAATAAAATAAAATAAAATAAAATAAAATAAAATAAAATAAAAATAAGGTTATGCGACCAGTGTCACCTAGCTGGTAGCAGAGTGGGGACCGGAACACAGGTCTCTGGACTCCCAGTCTGGTACTTTCTCTGCTATGCCACATTGCTTCCATATAACCCTTAGTGCAACACCAGGTGAGAATAATAATAATAACAATAAAGGCTTATTTGACTCTTACTTTGTGCCAGGCACTATTCTAAGTACACATATTTGCTCATTTTATCCTCATGACGACCCTATGAGGCAGGTACAATTATTGTCCCCATCTTGTGGAAGAGGAAACTGAGGGTGAGAGGGATAAAGCCACTTGCCCAGGGTGTAGAATGAGTGTGGTTTGGGAGACATGGGCAGGAGGCTGCTGCCCCATTACGCTGCACAACCTGCTACTCCCTTTATGTAACAGGGAAATTGAATCCAGTCTTTCAAGTCCTTTTTCAGCCTTCAAATTTGCAGACCCTAAATGCTTTTCTATTATCGGGTCTTGAAGAAATACCTTTCCACTTCATTAAAACTGCTATCTTTTCAGCTAGTCTTCATCTTTAATGATCATCTACAAGAAAGACTATTTGCAGAAGAGCCTAGAAACCAAGTCACCAAGCCTGTGAGAGATTCCTGAAATGTTATTTCTAGCTTCCATAGCAACCCTACATAGGGCGTTAAGCTTAATGGAGTCAGCGAGAGCAGCTGGAGCTGGGCATTGAAGCGCTGAGAGCACTGAGGAAACAAATCGTTGGCTCAATAGTTTTCCTTTTGTGTAATATACTGTCCCAGTGTGTTTAGGGAGTTACGACTTCTGCCAAGTTAAGAAAGAATGGAGGAAATGAAGCATGGTATCAAAGTGTACAGTGTTTCCAAGCAGATCGGAAGATGAGTACATGTCTACCTCTAGGGGAGTCTCTGCAGAAGATGAGGGTGGGCCTGCAGAGACGTAGGGGTGGGGAGGAGGGGCAGCTCCACTTTCCCCAACTTTGGGTGACTAGGCCTTCAGGTGAGCTTTGTGAGGACTGAGCATGCCCGGTTGCATTTTCTGTTCCAACCCGTTTGCCGACTTCAGCAGAGATTGGGGGTGCTGCGTGAGCGAGGCATCAAAGAGGCCAAGATGCTGAGGATGACAGAGGCAGTGATGCTGAGACTGACGGAGCCACTAGGGCCAGTGCAGGAAACGGAGCTCACTAGGTATTTCAGGAAGAAAAAGGTTTAACCTAGGGAATTCGGTTATATAGTTGTTGGAAGGGCTGGAGGAGTGGGAGCCCAGGGACCACCACGCAAGAGCACCTCACTGGGATCAGGATGCTGCTGCCACCAGAACTGACATCTGTGCAGCTGCTGAGCAGACACCAGAATACAGTCTGGCTGCTGCAACTAACTGGCTTTCTAAAATCTCGCTTGCCGGCACAGCCAGCATCCACCCCGCTTCATCCTTTATGAATGTATAGAATTGGGGTTCCCCAGTTCTTACCCAGAACCCTAGCTGCCTGCAACATAGTCTGGGAAATACTGGTTTTGTCATTTTCGCTTCTGCAACACTGGAAGACTCATAGGGAGAGGTGGGAGTTCATGCCAAGTGCCAATTGACAGCAATCGATGATTTTTTTTTTTTTTTTTTTGAGATGGAGTCTCGCTCTGTCTCGCTCAGGAGATCCGCCTTCCTCAGCCTCTCAAAGTGCTGCGATTACAGGTATAAGCCACTGCACCCTGCCAATTTGTTTTCTTTTTTTTTGAGACGGAGTCTCACTGTGTCGCCCAGGCTGGGTTGCAGTGGTACAATCTTGGCTCACTGCAACCTCTGCCTCTCGGGTTCAAGCAATTCTCCTGCCTTAGTCTCCCAGGTAGCTGGGACTACAGGCACGTGCCACCACGCCGGGCTAATTTTTGTATTTTTAGTAGAGATGGGGTTTTGCCATGTTGGCCAGGCTGGCCTCGAACTCCTGACCTCAGCTGATCCACCTGCCTTGGCCTTCCAAAGTGCTGGGATTACAGGCATGGGCCACCTCGCCCAGCCTGATGTTTATTCCATTTGAAATTTGGATTAAGTAGGTAGAGGAGTTGAACACCAAATAGGGATGAGTTGAAAGGACCCATCGTTGACCTAAACTATTTGATCCACCACCTGAAAGTCCTTTGGGATTAAGTCTAGGGCTAGATAACAGAGGGGCAGAAACTCAGCTCCCAGAGACAAAGGAGCAGCCTTAACGTTCGTTCTCTCTGGTGCCTTCTCTATTAATATATACATAAGGAAACATTAATTTACACCTGAGAGTAGGCTGGGAACTTGGATGGGAGGGGAAACAGGGTTAGGGGGCAGGCCTGGAGAGATTGGCTTTGGGCTGAGCCATAGATAGAGAAGACTGAAGTCTGGGCTGAGTCAGGAACCCTTAGAATAAGCCTAAAGTAGGCCGGGCGCGGTGGCTCAAGCCTGTAATCCCAGCACTTTGGGTGGATCATGAGGTCAGGAGATCGAGACAATCCTGGCTAACATGGTGAAACCCCGTCTCTACTAAAAAATACAAAAAACTAGCCAGGCGAGGTGGTGGGCGCCTTTAGTCCCAGCTACTCGGGAGGCTGAGGCAGGAGAATGGCGTGAACCTGGGAGACGGAGCTTGCAGTGAGCCGAGATCTGGCCACTGCACTCCAGC
>NW_012106598.1:890778-926422 GCF_000951045.1 Mandrillus leucophaeus
GAAAGCGATCCTGAGCAAAAAGAATAAAACTGGAGCCGAGATCTGGCCACTGCACTCCAGCCTGGGCAACAGAGCGAGACTCCGTCTCAAAAAAAAAAAAAAAAGAATAAGCCTAAAGTAGGAAGGGCACGTCTAAAACCCTTCAGTGCTCCTCATTTCTCCTAATGAAATCCAGACCTTTTATTTTTTTGGGAACAAGTTCTTGCTCTGTTGCCCAAGCTGGAGAGCAGTGGCACAATAATGGCTCACTGCAGCCTCACCCTCCAGGGCTCAAGGGATCCTCCTGCTTCAGCCTCCCATGTAGCCAGGACTATAGGCCTGCACCATTACACCCGGCTACTTTTTTTTTTTTAATCTTTTGTGGAGACAGGGTCTCAAACTCCTGAGCTCAAGTGATCCTCTTGCCTCAGCCTCCCAAAGTGCTGAGATTATAGATGTGAGCCACTGTGCCCTGCCTGAAGTCCAGACTTCTTATGCAGGAGGCACATGCCGTCCACCCACATGGCCCTGTCTTCCCCAACTTGTCCTTTAGGACCCAGCCTTGCCACATCACCTGTGGTTACCTGGGTGCGTGTGCATCCCACTCTGTTCTGGCCTCCAGCCTTTGCATATGCTGCCTTTTTACCTAAATGCACACCTCAACTTGTTGCCTGGTCAACACCTGCTCACCTTATAATAACATCATCCTATTATAATATTCATCACCTTGACCAGGGATCTTCCTCCACCCTCTATCTTGGGACAGGTGATCTACTCCAGGCTCTAGTCACTCGTGCTTTTGTTGTTGTTGTTTTGCTTTTTGTTTTTAGAGACAGAGTCCCTCTCTGTTGCCCAGGCTAAAGTGCAGCAGTGTAATCATAGCTCACTACAACCTTGACCTCTTGGGCTCAAGCGATCCTCCTGCCTCAGCCTCCCAAGTAACTGGGACTACAGGTGCATGCCATCATGCTTGGCTTATTAAAAAAGTTTTTTTTTTTTTTTTTGTAGTGATGTGGTCTCACCATGTTGCCCAGGCTGGTCTTTAACTGCTGGGCTTAGGCAGTCCTCCTGCCTTAGCCACCCAAAGTGGTGGGACTATAGGTGTGAGCCATCGTGCCTGGCTTGCTCATGGTTTTTATGAATCTTAATGAATCTGTCTTCTCTGCAGGGTTATACGCTCCTCCCAGGCTGAGACTGGTTCTCATACTCTATCCCTAGCACCCAGCACAAAGAGGGGGTTCCTGCAATGTTTGTACAACTCAACCAAACCAAAATGATGATAGAATTGTCTCCAAAGACAAACTTTGCCTTTGCTGGCACAGGGGTGTGGAACCTTGTGCCCTGTTGTCTAACTAGCACCTTCCTCCTTGCATACCTGCCCCTCCTCCCCTCCTCCTTCCAGGGAAAGGCCCTGAGGCACTGTTTTGGGACCTCCACCTCCTTCCTCTCCTGTCTTGCAGCCCAGCCCTGCATTGCTATTCACAGGTCTCTCTGCTCTGCTCTGGCTTTCACTTGCTGAATTCTCAGAAAGCAGATGAAGCAATTTATTCAGTTAAAGTGCTCCTGTGGGTCAAATGCCAGTTTGCTTTTTAAAACCTGCCTATGCTGCTTTTTACTTTGCAGAGAGCAGAAATAAATTGCCTGTTTTGTTTCCTGGTGCTTTCTGCACTCTTGTATTGAGGGATGGGGGGTGTGTGTGTGTGTGTGTGTGTGTGTGTGTGTGTATTACAATTTTAAGAACATGTCATTTCTCAATTTGAGAAAGGAAGATAGTGAGGGGGTTTGATAGAGGATATCAAAATTATTTTGTATGTATTCAGTCAGCTCATTTTTTAAAAGAAAAGATTTTAATATCACTGGCTATTGTTTTTATTTATTTTGTTTTATTTTTTGAGACAGAGTCTCACTCATTTACCCAGGCTGGAGTGTAGTGGCGCAGTCTTGGCTCACTGCAACCTCCACCTCCTGGATTTAAGCAATTCTCATGCCTCAGCCTCCCAAGTAGCTGGAATTACAGGCACGCACTATGACACCTGGCTAATTTTTGTATTTTTAGTAGAGACGGGGTTTCACTATGTTGACCAGGCTGGTCTCGAACTCCTGGCCTCATGTGATCTGCCCACCTTGGCCTCCCAAAGTGCTGAGATTACAGGCATGAGACACCGTGCCTGGCCTGACTATTGTTTTTAATTTTAACTTTAAGTTCAGGGGTACATGTGCAGGTTTGTTATGTAGGTAAACTCATGTGTCATGGGGACTGGTTGTACAGATTATTCCATCACCCAGGTATTAAATCTACTACCCATTAGTTATTTTGCCTGATTCTCTCCCTCCTCCTACCCTCTGATGGGCCCCAGCATGTGTTGTTCCCCTCTATGTGTCCATGTGTTCCCATCATTTAGCTCCCACTTATAAAAACCACTATTTCACAGCTTATTTATACTTCTCTTTATCAATTAAGAAAAAGACTGTTTGTATAGCAAACTCCAAGAGAGGATGTGAAGGGCATTTTTTAGTGAGACTTGAGCAAACTACTTTACGTTGCAAGGAAATTCAATTCATTGGAAACTTTTTCCTCCAGGACTAAACTGGGGCAGCTTTCATTTTGGCTCCCTCACAAAGAAAATTGTCCAGGGTCTGGAAACCACAGTTGTTGAACCTCATATGACGTCTCTTTTCTTTCAGCTCATGCAACATTTACTAGAGGAGACTGGTGTGATGTGGCGTGTTTTTCCTTTCCTTTTTTTCTTTCCATTTTGCTGGCTCGTTGGTGCACACTTCCTGAGGGCCTGAGAGGGCTGTGTTCCTAAAGGAATTTATGACAGTCAGCAGGGACAACTGAAATTTGAGCTGGTGTGAACCCAGAATCCCTCAGGGCCCTGCTGGCTGGAGTCTCTGCTTTAGGGAGCATCGTCGCTACCCAAAGATGCACACCCATTCCCCAGCACCTTCATAAAACAACAACAAAAACTCGTCATGGCATTGCCAAGCATATTTTGCATAAAAACTACCCAGGATGGATTCTATCTCCATGGGCAGATGGAATCCATCCCGAAAGCATCTTTCTCTGCCAGCACACTCACCTCTCTCTGCTCTGCAAATGCCCTTCTGGGTAGTAGCTTGTTCAAGGGTACACAGAACAAATCCCGCAATTCTGAAATTTCAACTTTTGTTTGTGAACGTCGGCTCTGCTCAGGAAGAACTTGTCAGAATGAAGGTTGACATTCAGCCTGTGTCTCAAGCATTCTTGAGAGAAACACACAGTGCCTGGCATCTTGAATGGCATCAGCTGCTTGCCTCCCAGCTCTCTGGGATAAGTGGGTCCATGAGAGAAAATGTACACAGCAGGGAGAAGACTGCACCAGCTCTGACAGGACAGGGAGCCTGGCTACCCCAGCTTCCTTTTCCCGAGCCATCTGCTACTTTTCTTTTTCTGCAACTAGGCATCCAAAGCAGGGTGTATGCGGGGGAAGACCCTGCAAATCACCTCCATCTAGATGTACATTGTTGCTTTTATCTTCAGTAGTTGGTCAAGAAGTAGAGTGTATTCTCTATATATCTCTATTGGGTTCATCCCCCCTTATTCAGAAGTAGAATCTCTAGGCTGGGCATGGTGGCTCACACCTGTAATCCCAGCAATTTGGGAGACTGAGGCTGGTGGATTGTCTGAGCTCAGGAGTTCAAGACCAGCCTTGGCAACATGGCAAAATCCTGTCTCTTTCAAAACTACAAAGTCAGGTGTGGTGGTGTGTGCCTATAGTCCCAGCTACTCGGGAGGCTAAGGTGGGAGGATTGCTTGAGCCTGGGAGGCGGAGGTTGCAGTGAGCCAAGACTGCACCGCTGCACTCCAGCCTGGGTGACAGAGTGAGACCCAGTCTCAAAAGAAGAAAACAAGTTTTAAAAATACGAATTTTAAGAAAAGAAGAATCTCTAGCGACTGTTCAGTGTGATCTGAAGTTAGGGTGTTCTGCTTCAGCATAGATTGTGCCTATTGAATAATAATTCCTCTTACCCTGCCTAGCTCTACAGTCGCCTCTATACTTGTCTCAATGACCCCTGCACTGTGAGCTTCGTGAGGCCGGGGCCTGACGGTACAGCACTAACCATTGTATTTTGCCTGTGGTGCCTTCAGTACAGTGCCTTCTATGTGCCAGCCCTGAGCCAGGCATTGATGAAAGATGAGTAAGTCCAAGTCATGATCTCAAAGGTGGCTTGTAGATTGATGGGACTCGCAGGCCAGTAAATACCATAAGTATCTGTGGGTCGACATCACGCACGTTAAGTTACTCATTCGGCTTACTGTCATCACGACCTGGTGCTGAGGAGGCACATTTGAACTCTGGTAGGTGCAGCAGGTGAATCACTGGGGCCTGAGCGATGCCTCCCAGGGCACTGGCCAGGGCAGAGGGTGAAGTGGGGACATTTGCACTTAGAGGACTGTGTCTTGAGTTGAGCTTTATCTCCTGAGTTGCATGCCAGCCTCAGCTGCCAGTCAATGTGTTATCTGGTGATGGGAAGGGTAAAGGGCTCTTCACTCTTGGACACCTACTGGGAGCAGTGGCTAAGAATGCAGGTATTAGAGTCAGACTGACTTGGGGCTTAAATCCCTGTTCTGCCCCCACTCATTAATGCCCTTACTGTGCACTTGCCACTTAACCCCTCTGAGCCTCACACAAGTGGAGAGCAACGGTGCCTATCTTCTTTATTTTCTGAATCTAATTGAATGCCAGATATATATGTCATGCACATGATCTGATAATGGAACAGAATATTTGCATCAGGAGACACAAGAGACTCCAGGATGTATGACTGCCATATTTCCAAGGCCACTCCTGGTTTGGGGGAAGAAGGTGGCAGGACCTCAGAATGGGGTGCCCTGCCACTATCTTCTTTTCTAGACCCTTGGCAGATGGTCTCTCAGGCTCACATATCCCTAGAGGGAGAGCTCTCAGAACTGTTGTGCTTAAGAATCACTTGGAGCAATTACAAATGCAGATTCCTGGGCCTTAACCCCAGATATTCTGATTCCCTGGGTCTAGGGTACAGCTGGGAATGCAGTGGTGCGATCGCAGCTCGCTGCAACCTTTGCCTCTCAAGTTCAAGCGATTCTCCTGCCTCAGCCTCCTGAGTAGCTGGGATTACAGGCGCCTGCCACCATGCCAAGCTAATTTTTGTATTTTTAGTAGAGGCAGGGTTTCACTATGTTGGCCAGGCTGGTCTCAAACTCGTGACCTCAAGTGATCCACCCACCTCGGCCTCCCAAAGTGCTGGGATTACAGGCATGAGCCACCATGCCTGGCTGTCCCCACCTGTTTCTGATGTTATCGAGCTGTCAGGTATCCCAGCTGCTACCTGTTCTTTATTGTGCCTCTGCTGACCAGCATTCCCAGCCCATTCCAGCTCATGGCAGGGTATCTGCAATCTTTCTCTTCCCTGCCCTCCCCCACCCCCCACCCACAAGCTTTACCTGGAAGCTCATGTACACACCAAAGGGAATAAGCAAGGACCCAGACGGGCAGCCAGGTGCCTGGCACTAGACCGGGTACTAGGGATTCATAGGAGACACTGCATGTGGCCAGGTAGCTGCAGGAGATACTGGTGGAAGACGGTCAGACAGAGGTAAGCAGGAAGTGTTGGGGCTCAGAGGAAGGCCATTGAGGCCAGTGGAGAGTGGCCCATCAAGGAAAGGTTTTCAAAATAGATGACCACAGGGCTGAGTCTTAAGCTGAAGAGGCAGCTGAGGGCATGCCTAGCAGAGAGGGCGCTGCGTAGGGACTACAGACAGGCAGTGTGACATTGTTGGGGTATAAGGTATAGGGCAGGGAGTGGTGGGCTGGTGGAGAAGGCTGAGTTCATGAGTTTATTCTCCCCTGAACATCAGCAACCTTGCCATTAGTGACCCTTAGGATGGTGGCTTTTGAATAAATTGCTTTGATTGAATAACTCCCCGAGACTCATGGATACTGGCAGTTTATGTATTTATTTATATATTTATTTATGAGACAGAGTTTCGCTCTGTTGCCCAGGCTGGAGTACAGTGGTGTGATCTCAGCTCACTGCAATCTCTGCCTTCTAGATTTAAGCACTTCTCCTGCCTCAGCCTCCTGAGTAGCTGGGACTACAGGAGCACACCACCATGCCTGGCTAGTTTTTGCATTTTTAGTAGAGATGGGGTTTTGCCATGCTGGTCTCGAACTCCTGACCTCAGGTGATCTGCCCACCTCAACCTCCCAAAATGCTGGGATTACAGGCAGGAGCCACTTCACCCAGCCCGATACTGGGAATTTAAAGCTGTCATTTCCAGCTCTTGGGACTCAGATCAATGAAACTCACCAAAATACTCATTCATGGGAAAGTTCTGGCAGAAAGAGGAAGATTAAGGTCCATTTTTTGTCAGGAGAGTCTCTCTCTGGAAAAGCCATTGATGAGATGACTGGGGCATAAGGTTGGGAGGAGTCTAATGGGAGTGATTGGAAAGTGACGTCTTGAGGACAAATCGGTTTCTTTTCATAAGCTCCCTCCAGTCTATGTGTGATGGGAAATTGGGGTGCTGTGTCAAGAGGAATCCTGTGATTGAACTTTGATTCTGAGACCAGGACTGATTAGGGCTGTCGGCCACAGGTGCCAGGGCTGGGGACATGGGGGTGACATGCAAGGCTTGGACTTCATCCTTTCTCCAGATTTTATCATGTGACCAGCTGTCTCCCTTTCTTTGGTTTATGCACTTGATTTCAAACCCTACATGCAGGGCTTGACATTTTTACCAATTATACTTCATCTTATTAGTTTCTACTCATTATTCCATCCCTCAGAAACCCTTTCTGGGCCTGACTCTGTTACTCAGATTATTAGCAGTTCCTCCCAGCGTTGTATGCAGTGGTGTAGGGAGAACCACAAATGCCTCCAGAATTTGCAAAAATGTTCGGAAAATGTTACCAAGTGGGAAATGATTTGCTAATGAGTTCACAATATGTCTTACACCCATTAAGTAATCCAGGGTGTCTCCCTAATACAGTAGAAGCAAGTTTTCAGAATATTCCCCAGCAGTTTTTTCAGAAAATGTGAATAGAGCACGACTGAGTCAAAGAAAGCTCTAGCTCATCAACTGCCTTCTGCAGTGTCAGGCCTGATGCAATGCCGCAGCTGGCGACTGACTAATAAGGGAATTGGAGAGGGGAGAATTGATTATTTCCTGGCCAAGGACCATGGTGCCTTAATCAAGTGCCCTAAATGCAGGGGACTGCAGGGGAAGTCGCACTGGGGTACAAAACAAATATAGTCTAAATTACATCTGAAATAGCCTTTCAATTGTCCTTAAGTACTGAGAGCTGGTCACAGTCTGGAGGCACACAGGGACAGAAGCACCTGAGGAGGCTCAGGGGCTGCATCTCGGGTGTCTGTGGACATGCTCTTGCGGGAGCACAGTGGTGGGTGGGATCCCAGTGTTGTGTCGCATGGTCATCTTTGCTCTCAGTCCATCTGTCTCTCTGTCTCTCTTTGACAAGCTCATGTAGTTCAAGTCTCATAAATCAAATGCTTATAGCTGGGGTTCCCAAGCCCCAGGCTGTGGGCCATATCAGTCCGTGGCCTGTTAGGAACCAGGCTGCACAGCAGGAAGTGAACGGCAGGCGATCATTACCACCCGAGCTCCACCTCCTATGAGATCAGTGGCGACATTCCATTCTCATACGAGCGCAAACCCTATTGTGAACTGTGCATGTGAGGAATCTAGGTTGCGCACTCCTTATGAGAATCTAAATAATGCCTGATGATCTGAGGTGAAACAGTCCCCCTCTTCCCCACTCTGTCCCTGGAAAATTTGTCTTCCATGAAACCAGTCCCTGGTACCAAAAAGGTTGGGGACTGCTGGCTTATTGGATGCAATTTCCTTGTATTCTGATGTGCTAGTTTTATATTCTTATGGTGGAGGATCCATACCACTTTCACAGTTTGATGAGAATATCTCTTCCAATCTTTCTATTTGTTTTGCTCTGACCCCATGCCCACCTGTCAGCCCTCCGTCATGAATGTGGTTTTACCTGGAAGCTCATGTGCCGACCCTTCACATGGCCAGCCTTGTCTGCCTGCCCTTATTTCTCACTGAAAAAGAATGTTAGCCCTTATAGTCAGACAGTGTCTCATATGATTAGCTAGTTTACCTCTATTCATTTTTTCAGACATGCTTAAAATTGAGTATTTCAATCTTTGTTGCAGAGCACCAGGCTCTAAGACCAGGTTGGTAGAAGGATTCTATTTCATGTGCCAGTTCTGACAGATTGTTTACTGGTACTTGAAGTGCCACGTTGAAAGGATCCAGACTGAGGGGGACAGGGCCAGAATTGATGAACAATATTTGCCAGGGGCTGAAGAAAAAGGCATTGCTAAGCTTGCCTTAGAGCCTGAAATAGTCAAACATTCCCTCTCCTTCTCTACCAAGAGATAGTCAACCACTCCCTCACTGTCCTTCTCTCTCAGCTGGTATCATTAGAGACCTCCTTCCAGACTGGCTTGATATGTTTATATTTATCAACAACAGCACACTGTATCTTTTTGGTCTGCCTGCTTCATGTATCCCATTATTATTTGTGTCCCTTTCACAGTCAGAAGTCTTTTCCTTCCTTTGTATCCCCAGGGCCTGACATACAATAGATATGTTGAATGACTGGCTCTACGTAACAGTTCTACCTAATTGTTCTGCATACAGGGAATCTGCCTCATTAGGGTCAGTCATTTGCCTCACTGAGATCCATACTACAGAGTTCCCTGGATCCTCTTGATCTGTGCCATCTAGGAATAAAACATACATTTTGCACGCCCCCTTTTTTTTTCTTCCTTAAACTCCTACTGGCTCATTATGATCATGGCTTGCTGTCTCTCTCTCTCTCTCTGTTCTTCTCTCATCATAAAACAGCTTTTTCTCCCCAGTGTCCCTTTGAAACTCTTGGTGAGCTAGTTTTTTCTCTGTCCCTTTAGGAAATTTTAATCATGTTTTTAATCATGCTTCATAGTGTTTTGGGTCACCCTTAGGTAATTTTTAAAATCCTCTGGTTATTCCTAGTTCAAAGAACAGTTTTAGCTCTTGGCTTACTGCTGCTCTGTCCAGCATTACCCTTGTCATAATTGTTGGTGATTTCAATGTCCACATGAATCATGAATCATCCTTTAATAGCTTTGAGATTCTTTTCTCCAATATTCTGGTCTTCCACCAGATCTCAACCACTCACTTCTCTCTCTCTCTCTCTTTTTTATTTTCGAGATGGAGCCTCACTTTGTTGTCCAGATTGGAGTGTAGTGGCACAATCTCAGCTCACTGCTACGTCTAGCCTCCCAGGTTCAAGCGAGTCTCCTGCCTCAGCCTCCCAAGTAGCTGGGATAACAGGTGCCCACCACCACGCCTAGCTAATATTTGTGTTTTTAGTAGAGATGGTGTTTCACCATATTGGTCAGGCTGATCTCGAACTCCTAACCTCAAGTGATCCACCCACCTTGGCCTCCGAAAGTGCTGGGATTACAGGCATGAGCTACTGTTCCCAGCTAGATTTCAGCCACATTCTTATCTTGACCGTGTAATTACAGTAACTTTAATCCTGCCATAATCTCAGTTTAAATCTATCTTCCCAGCTTACCCCTACTAGTATTCCAGCTCCAACAATTCTGTGACCTTATCTGGACTTTCAGTTAATTGTTCCTGCTATTTTTTCACTGTCTTTCACCTCGATTCCTCTATTTCCCGCTTCCCCAGCTTTAATTCCATAGGGAATCACTGTCAACTACCTTTGCCCCTTTCCTGATTCATCATTCTCGTTTGGCTACATGATAACCCTGGTTACATTCAACTTTTGCCAGCCTTCCCCCATATCTGTGTAGCTGAATGTGGCTGCAGCAAAACATGCAACCACGTGGATTGGTCTCATGTGAATTTCATAACTGCAGCCTTCACGTAGGCCTTTAATGCGGCCTGGAAATCATACTCTAGTTCCCTAATCCCTTCACTCTTCCACTGTCCTAAAAACTGTTACAGTTTTTTTCACTTGTATTATTACATTTTTCACGGTTCTCTTGTTAAGTGCCCACAAACCATCTGCTCGTGGGAACTTTGCTGGGAATTGATATAGAACATCACATTTTCTGAAATCAATTTTCCTGGGTATTTGACTATTGTGCAGACTATAGTCCTTCTATTCCCCACAGCCCTTCAAAGATTGGTGACCTCTCTCTCTCCATCACACCTGTCCCATCCTTCATTCTCCTCCTGACCCTTGCTCCTACTGAGCTCTCCATAAGCGCTTGTCAAGGAGTGAGAATGGAAACCACCCACGGCTTGATTTGCTGGGCTGCTGCTATCCAGGGAGGCAAGCATCTGTTTTCATCATATTATTAATTTTTTTTTTTTTTTAAGCACTTGGCAGGAGGTAGGCAAGTTTGGGCCATTGCTCTCAGGCCCTGAGTCCAGGCAAGGAAAGAACTGACCCCAGAAAGCCAGTACAGCCCTGGTGCATCTTGCATATTCTGGAAATGGCAGATCTAAAAGGACAAAATCTTTTCATATTCATCATGAGTATAGCTTGGTGGTTAAGAGTGCAGACTACGGAACCATCACGATGGGTTCAGATCCCAGCTCCTCTACTTCCTAGTGATAAAAGAAAAAATTCAACCCAATTAAATTTAAAGGAGTTTAACTGAGCAATGAACAGTTTGTGAATCGGGCAGCACCCAGGATCACAGCAGATTCACAGAGACTCCAGTACAGCCACGTGGTGGAAGATTTATAGACAAAAAAAGGGAAATGACGTACAGAAATCAAAAGTGAGGTACACAACGGGTGGATTGGCTACAGGCTGGCATTTTTCTTATTTGAACACAATTTGAACACTCAGCAGTGTATGAATGGTTGAAATACGGCCGCTGGGACTGGCCAAGACTCAGCTATTGTTACAGATGCATACTCCTAAGTTAGGTTTTCAATCTTGTCTGCTTACTAATCTTGGTTGCAGTTTTTCCACAAAGACTGAAATATAGAAGCATGGAGTCATTCTCAGGCCATATTTGGTTCACTTTTACACTAGGTAGGAGAACTCAAGCAAGTTATCTCACCTCTCTAGACTCACTGTCCCCATCCATTAAAGAACAGTAACAGCACCTACTTTCTAAGGTGTGTGTGAAGAGTAAACAAGCCAACACCTGTAAAGCATTCAGAACAAGGCCTGGCGCTAATTAAGTGCTCAATAAATATTAGCTATAAATTACGATTATTTTCTCTTTTGAGTCTCACAACAGTATTGTAAGGTATTATTATCCCTATCTTGCAGAGGAAGAGACTGAGGGTCACACAGGTTAAGGAGAGGCTCAAGATCATTTGGACAGAAAGTGGCAGAGGTTGGGCTTGCATGGGATCATAGGACTCTAATACTGTTTCACTTAGGATTTCAGAGCCCCCTTTGGTCTCCAGATGAAATGATTTTACCCTTGTCATGGAGATTCATACTCATTCCTTCTCCAAATGTGTCCTAACTTCCCCAGGCAGATGGCACCAAATATTTACAGTATGATTACACGGCCTTGATTGAATTTAGCCAGAACGGGAGAGAGGCTGATTAGTGACAAGGCTGCAATCTTGAGAGGAGGAAATAGTTCTGAGGTTGCACATTGTCATTCTGCTGGAGTAGGAATGTTGCTTAAAATTGTCCTGGCTCAGTTCCCTTTCTCTGGAAGGGTAAAAGACACTCATTTGCCCAATACATGGACTTTGGAGTCACGCTGACAGTACTGGAAGAGCTATTAACAGAGTCCAGATCATCACTTTATGGTTAGAGGGAGGACGTTTTATCACGGGCCCACAAACCGTCTTCCAACTGTGGCTGAAAACCCTGTCATGAGAGGCCAGAAGGAAGATCATTGTATGTTCTTCTCCCAGGCCAAGGAGACAGGATGTCCTTCATCAGAACCAATTGTCAGCATAAGAAGAACACACACCAAGGAAATCCATTTCCTGGAAACATCTCTCAACAGTTCCCATGTGGAGAATATGTGAGGCTTTTCACAGCAAATGTTTTAGAGTGTTCCCAGGTATCTGCAAAGCTCCTATCATAATAGCTGGCTGTATTGATAATTTCCTAAGGGTGCCTGCCATGAGACAATGGAAAGGGCATCAGGTCTGACCATGGTGAGCCATGAGGGCCTTGCAGAGATTGAGTCAACCCTCTGGGCCTCAGTTTTCTTTTCTATAAAGTGAGTGACTTGGACTCTGTTGGGACCCCTCCACCTCTAAGAGTCTACTAGTCTATGATTCCATGAATCAAACTTCAGAAGTGGTTATGCTCCCTCATAAAATGGCAAAGATTTGGGTCCTAGAATCTCTGACTCCATGAGCAGGACCACACCTCCTCTAGAACTTTTTGGCTTCGTGTTTGTCATCATCTTTTTGAACTAACTGCTCTGATTCAATCTCTTTCACCTGACGACTTGCTTCCACCAGAATTCCATTTAATTCCACAGATGTTGAATGAAGACTTTCTGTGTTTCCAACTGCATGCCTACAAAGATAAATGAGACTGGCTTCCTAACCTTGGGGAAGTCCAGTGAGATAACAAGGTCAAGACTTTATAGAACTTCTTTTCTCCAGAGAGCTCTCTATTTCTTTGACTTGTGTGTGTCCCTAGACCAGTAACATTGACTTCACCAGGGAACTTTTTAGAAATGGAAACTTGCGGAATCAGAAGCTCTGGGGTTGTGGTGCACTGGTCTTGTTTTTTTTTTTTTTGTTGTTGTTGTTGTTGTTGTTATGGAGTTCCACTCTTGTTGCCCAGGCTGGAGCGCAATGGCACGATCTTGGCTCATAGCAACCTCTGCCTTCCAGGTTCAAGTGATTCTCCTGTCTCAGCCTCCTGAATAGCTGGGATTACGGGCATGCACCACCACAACCAGCTAATTTTGTATTATTATTATTATTATTTTTAGTAGAGATGGAGTTTCTCCTTGTTGGTCAGGCTGGTCTTGAACTCCCGACCTCAGGTGATCCGCCTGCCTCGGCCTCCCAAAGTGCTGGGATTACAGGCGTGAGCCGCTGTGCACTTGGCCTGGTCTTAGTTTTTAAGAAGTCCTCTAGAGAATTGAGATGCATATTCGAGTTTGAGAACCATTGAACTAGCCCTTTCAGGGACAAGCTATGAGACTGTGGTTCTGAGCCCTCAGGGACCCAAGGAGACATTTTGAAGAAAATTCAGTTACTTGGGCTGCCAGGACTTGGTGTTTTCAACTCAGAATTAGACCTTTCTTGGAACCCCCAACAACATTTTGAACCTTTGTGGTGTTTTTGTAAATGTGCAGGTGTTGTGGAAACTACCCATTTGTTTTGTAGGGAAAGAATCCAATTTAGCACACAATTCTCCATGGAACTTCCAGGCTTCCCTTTAAATTGATTGTGATGCTTGGATAGATACTGACACCATGACTAAGACCCATAATAAAGGCCCAATCCAAGGAGGATCCGCTACTTCCAAAGATCTCCAAAGGAAGAGAGTTCTCAGAGTGCAAGTCTTGTGTGACTTTCCCTCCCTTCAAAGGTGCCTTAATTAATATCCTTCTCCATGGCAGGGTCTAAGCCTGGCCCCTCTTTTCAGCAGATAAAGATTATTGGGTCACATTCTCCCTGCAATAAGTTCAGACATTAAGGGTGGGGCAGGTGTGGCTCTTGGAGAGGGGCCTGCCTGGGTCTTGGGAATGCTCTCCCTTGTCCTCCTTCCCGGGATCTGCAGATCCATCATCCACTGCCCCAATCCAGGGCTATATATAGGCTAAACCATAGGAGCCTTCATGAAAATGAGACACCCCCGCCTTTTTTTTTTTCTTTTTTCTGAGACGGAGTCTTGCACTGTCGCCCAGGCTGGAGTGCAGTGGCACCATCTCAGCTCACTGCAACCTCCACCTCCTGGATTCAAGCAATTCTCCTGCCTCAGCCTCCCAAGTAGCTGGGACTACAGGCACGTGCCACCATGCCTGCCTAATTTTTTGTATTTTTAGTAGAGATGGGGCTTCACAATGTTAGCCAAGATGGTCTTGATCTCCTGACCTCATGATCCACCCACCTCGGCCTCCCAAAGTGCTGGGATTACAGGCATGAGCCACTGCACCTGGCTGAAAAGTATCCCGTTAAGGTGCCTCTTAGGGTGAACTCAGCCCCTGGGACTCAGGGCTTGGCTGGATTTCAGTTCCTCTCACCTCCTTGAGCAGGTGCCTGTGTGCAGCACCAACCACACAGCCATAGCTGTAACCCTGCCCCTACCCAGCCTAGGGCTGGACACGAGTGAGGGCTGATGGAGGGGTGGGCAGGGGAGAAGCTATACATGCAGCCAGCACATGTCGGGAGTTCCCACGTACTGGATCCTTCATCACATCATTTCCTTAAATTCTTACAGCTGCCCAACGAGGTGGATAGTGGTTGCACCTCTGTATGTTTTTTTCTTTTTCTAAATTATGAAAGATTTCAAACCCTCAGTGCTCCCATGTTCTCATCTATGCAGTGGGTATGAGGCTTCTTGCTCCTTTCTCAAAAACTTGTTCTGAAAATCAAATGACACCACAGTGACAAAGTGCTCTGGAAAAAAGATGTTAAAACATCCTGCAAATGTTAGGTTTCATATAGATCTTATCGCTGAGACCTCAAAGGCTCAGTTTCTGGGTCCTCTGTTTTGAGACACTCACCCTGGACTCACCCAGCCCCCAGGGTTATGCGTGGGTATGGCAAAAGGTTGGTTTCTTGCCAGGCTACTGGTGTTTGGGGGGTGCCTCCTCTCCTAAAATCATTAGACTTGTAAGGCAGCAAGGATGAGGTGTGTGTGCAGGCACTCAGGGACGAGTCACAGTCTGGCAAGCTGGCCTGGACAGGATGACCTCACGGGCCTTTCCCACTTCTCATTTTTATGACTAGCTTCACTGTTTCATTTTGGCTTTCTCTCTCTTTCTTGCAGCTGTGGTGATTAGGATTTAGGGCAAGCATTTGGGATCCCTTTTCTAATCCCTTTCAAATCCTGATTCAGCTGCAAAGTCCGGGAAGGGAGGAGAGAACGGGGGGAGGAGGGACCCACCCTGGTGAAAGGCAGTAGCTCAGAATATCCGAGAAACTCCAACAGGAATGTCCAGCCTCCACCCACTGAGGCTGGAGGCCTCTCATCTCATCCAATATAATCCTAATGCTAGAAACACAAAAGGGATGAGTTTGTCTATGGACTCAAACCTTTTACAGCCTTCTTGCTTAGATGCTTAAGGCATAAATATGGTAGTCATGGTGGTAAGGGAAAGACTTAACATTTGCCTTTTTCCAATTTAACTGTGTCCTTTGTTGAAATATTTCTTAGGTCCCCTTTTCTCCATTTCCACTACTGTCCTGGGATTAGATCTGAGTCCCCCTCTCAATGAGATTAGTCCAGAAATTGTGTAGACCATCCATCTTGCAAACCACTGCCAGACTCTGTTGACTTTTCATTATGTAACTTCCCTATGGGAGAGGTGAGTTACATAATATGATGCTAAGATGCCCCTCACTGGTGGCATCATATACATATTTCTCAGTCTGAAAGGAAAGGTCTTTTTAAACTGGCTTCAGGCCATCTCTCCAACTAATTCCTGCCTGAAACTCCTAGTATTCCCTCTACTACAAGGTCTCATCGCTTATTCTGTTACCCACCACACTCATTCCATCTTGGGCTTTGGTTCATGTGATCCGCTCCATGTGCGCCTTCTCTCTAATCTAATCACCATGCACCTGTAAGATCAGCTAATGTCCCATCTCCTTGACCCCAGCCCATTCATATCCCTATTCTCTTAGCAGCTATTGTCGGGACCACACAGTTTTCATGACAGTTATTCTTTCATGGTTTTATTAGTTAAGTCTCCACAGGTAGACTGGAAGCTCCTTAACTTTGGACCCTGTCCTAAGCTTCTGTTATATTCTCTGCAGTGCCCAGCCAAGCTTATGTGTCATGCGGTAAAGAATAAAATAATTTTGACCCTGATCAGGTATATGGTTACATAAAAACTGCATTGGCGACTTTCTGGAAACTAACATACTGATTTATCTTGCAAAAAGGATTGCTATCTGATTATAGCCAGTAGTCATGATCTTCCAGCCATGCACAAATATAACCTTATACTTCCATGAGTGGGGAGGAAAATTGATGAAGACTGGAGGTTTCAAAGGTGATCATCAGCCCCAGGATTTCCAACAACAGCTGGTCTGCACTGGGTCCTTAACTCTCTTTTAATGTTTTTATATTTGTATTTATATATTTTTTTAATGCAATCTTGCTCTTGTCACCCAGGCTGGAGTTCAATGGTGCTATCTCAGCTCACTGCAACCTCAGCTTCCCGGGTTCAAGTGATTCTCCTGCCTCAGCCTCTCGAGTAGCTGGGAATGCAGGTGCCCGCCACCACACCAGGCTAATTTTTGTGTTTTTAGTAGAGACAGGGTTTTACAGTGTTGACCAGGCTGGTCTTGAACTCCTGACCTCAGGTGATCCACCTGCCTCCCAAAGTGTTGGGATTACAGGTGTGAGCCACCACGCCTGGCCTCTCTTCTAATGTATTTGACCACTCCTTTTTCCCCCAGAGAGCTCCTGTGAGAACAAGCGGGCAGACCTGGTTTTCATCATTGACAGCTCCCGCAGTGTCAACACCCATGACTATGCAAAGGTCAAGGAGTTCCTCATGGACATCTTGCAATTCTTGGACATTGGTCCTGACGTCACTCGAGTGGGCCTGCTCCAATATGGCAGCACTGTCAAGAATGAGTTCTCCCTCAAGACCTTCAAGAGGAAGTCCGAGGTGGAGCGTGCTGTCAAGAGGATGCGGCATCTGTCCACGGGCACCATGACGGGGCTGGCCATCCAGTATGCCCTGAACATCGCATTCTCAGAAGCAGAGGGGGCCCGGCCCCTGAGGGAGAATGTGCCACGGGTCATAATGATTGTGACGGATGGGAGACCTCAGGACTCCGTGGCCGAGGTGGCTGCTAAGGCACGGGACACGGGCATCCTAATCTTTGCCATTGGTGTGGGCCAGGTAGACTTCAACACCTTGAAGGCCATTGGGAGTGAGCCCCATGAGGACCATGTCTTCCTGGTGGCCAATTTCAGCCAGATTGAGACGCTGACCTCCGTGTTCCAGAGGAAGTTGTGCAGTAAGTCCTGCTCCTCTGTCACTCTTCTAGATAAACCATTAGAATTCATTCATTCATCTTCAGGTGTTCATTCTCTGTTACCACGTCCCAGATACTGCGCTGGCAATGGGTTTTCAACAAAGGCCAAGATAAACACAATGTGCTCCAGGGGCTTACACTTTGACCAAGGAGACACTCTTTTTCTTTTTCCTTTTGAGACAGAGTCTTGCTCTGTCGCCCAGGCTGGAGTGCAGTGGTGCGATCTCAGCTTACTGCAAGTTCCGCCTCCTGGGTTCACGGCATTCTCCTGCCTCAGCCTCCCGAGTAGCTGGGACTACAGGTACCCACCACCATGCCCGGCTAATTTTTTGTATTTTTAGTAGAGATGGGGTTTCACGGTGTTAGCCAGGATGGTCCCGATCTCCTGACCTTGTGATCCACCCGCCTCAGCCTCCCAGATTGCTGGGATTACAGCGTGAGCCGCCGCGCCCGGCTGAAGACACATATTTTTATTTATTTATTTTTCAGAGACAGGGTCTTGCTCTGTCACCCAGGCTGTAGTGCAGTGGCATGATCAAAGCTCACTGTAACCTCAAACTCCGGGGCTTACGTGATCCTCTTGCCTTAGCCTCACAAGTAGCTGGGAATACAGGTGTGCACCACCATGCTGGCTTATTTTTTAATTATTTGTAGAGACAAGGTTTCGCCATGTTGCCCAGGCTGTTCTGAAACTCCTGGCCTCAAGTGACCCTCCTGCCTCAACCTCCCAAATGCTGGGATTATAGGCATGAGCACCCAGCTGAGACAGACATTAAATATATAATTATACAAATAAGTAACTATAGTTGTCACAGTGTAATGGAGGGAGAATTCAGGACACGATGGAGTGTACAACCCCGGGACCTGACCTAGGCCTGGGTGCTCAGGGAGATTGCCCTGGGGAAGGGACACATAAGTCCAAGCCACAGAATGAGGAACAGTAGATAGACAAAGTTTTTCTTCAGCACATGGAGCTGCCCTGGAATTCCCTAAGTTGGAATTCATGAGTCGGAGTAGGGATAGGAATGGAAAGGCAGAAAAAGTAACAATCTCTCCTTGGATGGTGTGGAATACCATGGCATTTTTGCCCCATGGTGGTGCTGGCAGAGGATGTTTTCTCAGCTGACAAAGAGGTCCAGCGTATACGAGGACCAAGGTGTGGTCCTGGCAGCTCCCTGCCTGTTAAGATTGTAGGGGCCATTCCTCACCTGCCAACTCTTTCTGCAGGAAGATGCTTCTCGGAGCTGCATTCTTCTATGTTGCAAGCTTTCTTCCCTCTTTTGCTTTCTAACCCTCTTTCCATAGGTCTTCTCTGTCCCTTCCTTCCCGCGCACTTTCCAGTTATCTCTACCCCTGCTCCTGACCCCCTCTTCTCAGCAGGTCGGCCTGCATTCTCTGCAGTTTCCTGCCTCTCTGGCTGCCTTTTTGTTTCTTCCTCCTCCGGGAGGGCAGGGGGCCAGCAGCCCAATCCGGGAAACTCGCGTCCTGATTTGGTAAACAATGTCCCACCCTGACTTATCCATTCCCAGTGGTCCCTGTCCCCTCCAGCTACCATGAATCTTTGATGGGGAAATAAAAAGAAATAATCTATTTTTAAATGTCTATTTGTAAATGATCTATGTGTAAATATCTATTTGTAAAATGTAAAATATCTTTTCCTAGAGCAGGGTGGAGAATGAGCTTTAGAGCCAGACTCCGCACCCACTCCCCAGGAGGGGCACCCGGGAGGGGGTTCTCAGAATGTGACATATTCTAGACCCCTAAGATACAGGCCCCAGGGAAAAAAGGTGTGCTTTTGATGTGTATTACACAAAATCCCCTGCTGAGAACTAACCTCAACAAGTGCAGAGATCTCATTTGTTCTTGACTCCAGAATCAAAAGATTTATTTAAGAAATCAATGCCGTGAAGAAGAAAGAACCTTTTTCCTTGCAATGCCACTTGGAAAGTGTTCAGAAGTGCCATTTCCCTGGCACTGCAGAGGTCGTGTTGTGGTGTGCCGTGGCCCAAGTCAGCTGGAACACTTTAATCAGCAGGACACACTGCAAGCATTTCCAAGGTTTATGACTTTAAATGACTTCTGCAGAATTTATGTTTCCCCTTTCCTGAAAATATTAAAAGGGAAATTGGTTCTGTAACCATTTTGACAGTTTATTCATTTGTGTTGGAAAATGTTAATGGAGGGGTTCTTTTTATAATCATTCTGGATTTATCAGAAAATGGAAAGATAACATGATGAGGCTGAGGAGCTACACAGTGGGACTGAGCACCCCCCTCTGCTCCCATGGTGTTGAATAGGATATACCAATGTGGACTTGTCCGTGGAAAAACCATCTCTGTGTGCTTTATGGCAAGGCAGCAAAATGAAAAGGCAGTTTGGACTTTTCCTCCCTTCATCTTCTTTGTTATAATCTGGAAGCTCTAAGAAAACATCAGTGTTATCCCATTTGTTCCTGTGGCCTGAGAAATGAATCCCCTGTGAGTACCCCCATCCACTCTGCAGGAGACACGGCTGCTGTCTCTCCCTGCACTGCACTGCCAGGCTTTGCTCAGCAGACTCAGCAGCAGTCTTGAAAGGCTGAAGAGGCCCCAGGGCCTCTTTATCAACTGCACAGTAAAGACTGCAGTAACTAACATTTATAAAGCACTTTCCCGGATGTTATCGCAGAAAGCCCTGGGAGGCAGCAGCACACTCCTGCCTTCTCTTTTTACAGGTTAAGGAAGTTGCTAAGTGAATCACCTGAAAAACAAATAGCCAAGATATAGTTGGATGCTAATTCCAAATCTCTTGCTCATTTCACTCCTCTTCATGTTGGGAATTATAAATTCCTCTTTTAAGATAAACTATTTTCTGATGGCCACCTCCACAGTCCAGCCTGGCCAGGTAAACCTACCTTGCAGTTGGCATTCACCTGAAATAGGTGAAACTCTGAAGACAGCCTTCGTAGGAGGAAGAGGAGCTGACTCTAGCTGTACAATCTTGAGCAAATGTTTGTGCTCTCTGAGCCTCAGTTGCCTCAACTGTAAAATGGGATTTTATATGCAGAAAGTAGATGAGTGAACAGGTGTTGCAAACGGTAGAGCCCTATTCAGTGTGCACTGTGTTATGTATTATTACAATCAAATACACTGAGGACCGATGGGCTAGGCAGATGGCCTCAGTTTTGATCTGCACTCAGATGATTAGACAACAATGGTGAGCATTTTCCAAGTTGCAGATGACATCTCTGAGGTTTCAGAAGTTTCATTTGTTCCTTAAACATTCATTGAACTTGTAAACCAAAAAGTATCTGAGACAAGTCCCAATCAATTTAAAAGTTTATTTTGCCAAGGTTAAGGACATGCCTGGAAAAAATGAACACAAAATCACAGGAACAATCTGTGGTCTGTGCCTTTTTCCAAAGATGATTTTGAGGGCTTCAGTATTTAAAAGGGAGAGAGGGAGGGCATGGTCACATTACTGAACTCACATGTTGCAAGAGAAAAGGAGCAGGTAGGGGAATAGTCAATTATATAGTCCTCTAGCGCTCAGTAAATCAACACTTTACATAAGATAAGGTGAACATAGAGTAGCTACTTATGGAGATATTTAACCTTTTATCTGTAGCGATCTGCTTAGGAACAAAAGCAAAGGCAGTTTCTTGCATTACTCAGCTTTTAGCTTAATTTTTTTCCTTTTGGCATAGTGAATTGGGATCCTGAGATTTTATTTTCCTTTCACAAACTATACCCCAATAATAGCTAATCTTGTCCTGTGCTAGGTACTTTTAAATACAGTATTCCATTTAATACTTAAAATAGCCCTTTGAGGCAGGTACTATCATTACCTTTTTTTTCTTTCTAAGAGATAGGGTCTCACTATGTTGTCCAGGCTGGCCTCGAACTCCTGGGCTCAAGCAACAGCCTCCCAAGTAGCTGGGACTACGTGTCACTATACGTGGCTCTATTATCCCTATTTTACAGAACTGGAAATTGTCAGGGTCTGCCTGGGGGCTCCAGGAGAGCTTTAAAGACAAGGTGATACTAATCATTACTAACATTTCTTGATATTAATGTATGCATGTGTTGTTTCAGGCTATTAGCATATGTTAACTCACTTTATTCACACAACAAACCTGTCAAGTAGATGCTCTTTTAGTTCCCATTTTATGGAAGAGGAAATTGAGAACCAAAGAGGTTAAATAACTTGTCCAAGATCACACACCTGTAAGTGCTGGAGCGTGTTGTTTGTTTTTGCTTATTTGTTTGTTTGGTTTTTTTTTTTGAGATAGGGTCTCACTCTGTCACCCAGGCTAGAGTGTAGTGGCATGATCATAGCTCACTACCGCCTCAAAGTTCCATCCCAGCTTGGACTACAGGTGTATGCCACCATAAATGAACAATTTTTATTTAAATCTTTTTTTTTTTTTTTTTTAAAGAGAAAGAAACAGTGTCTTACTATGTTACCCAGGCTGGTCTTGAACTCCTGGGCTCACGCAACCCTCCTGCCTCTGCCTCCCAAAGTGCTGGGACTACAGACATGAGCCACTGTGCCTGGCCTGTAAGTGGCAGAGTTGAGATGTGAGCCCAGGCATTCTGCAGGCAGAACTGAAAATCAATGCTGCATCTGCAGATTGGGACAGGCGGTGTCTGGGTGTGATCAAGGCAGGACCTTTATCATACAGTGAGGAATTGATTAGACTCTGGAGTCAGACCTCGCTGGGTGAGAGTCCTGGCTTTGTCTCTTTGGCTGTCTGGCTGTGAACCTGAGCACAGTGGAGGCTTTATACCTGCAGCCAGGGACTTCCCATACCAGCCACAGCAAGGGGAATCCTGAGGTTGCATTCTCAGGCCACCCCTGCGACCACCAGGGAGAGGCCAGGTGCCCTGTGAATTGAGGTCTGTCTACGAGATGACCAAAACCCACACATCCTGGAGTCTGCCATTTTTGCCACCCAGTAAGAGAAAACACTGAATCTAGGGGCTGCAAACGCTGTCCCAAGTGTTCTGGTGATTCTTGCCACCTGGGCAGGACTGCTTTTAATTAACTTCTAGATGCTGACTTTATCAGCCTCGTCTGATATTTTGGAGCAGGGAGTCAGGCTTTTCCTACCCTAATAGCCCCACCCCACCCAGGCCAGGCACAATTTAAGGCCCTAATAGTATTCCTAGGACACACCCTTCATGAACTGGCCTGGGCAAAGTCTACAGTGATTGTACCCCTTTGAGGCCCTGTTGTGAAGTGGGGAGGCTGGACTGACTTCACAAACGTTGAGTCTACTGTACTCAGTAATACAAGACCTCCAGCCCACCTACCCACACTGACCACTCCTTTAGTCATTCATACAATCATTCAAAAAAAAACTGTTCTTATTTCCTAGTCAACATATCCAATCCCACCAATGAGTTAGGCTGCTGATGAGTTATTCCTTCCTGCTGAACACAAGGCCTTGCCTGAGTGTAAACCCAGAGGGCCCTCTGAGAAATGAGGCTCATAGGACTGTTTCCAGCAGGCCGGTGGAGGAGGCAAGACTGTGGTCTCCCCTTGGCTCTCATCACAAATGCCCGTCCCACAGAGGGCAAGGCATGAGGCCTGGATGCTCTGAAAGGCACTCAGCACTCACCCACAGCATTCTACAGATGGGAAAGTTTTATTCTGGTTTAGTGAAGATGTTTGGGATTCTTTTGGTTGAAAGTGTGAGGAATTCCATTTTTTTCTAAAAGGTAGGGCTAGTGCATTATATTATCCATGGAAACAAGGACGGCAGTCGTGGGAGTCGTGCTTTCACTCCATCTCCCCTCCACTCCTCTCCTTCTCAGGTCCGCAGTCAGGAAGCATGGCCCCCCACCCCAGCCCCTGAGGCTCACTCGTCCTCAGTTTGAGCCCCCTTTTATTCGGTTCTAGTTCCTAAATGCCAGTAAAGGACTCTGATTGTCAAACCCTATACCAACCAACAGTGGTCAGGAGTGGGACTACCTCAGACCACCACAGCAGCTCCCAGATGCAAAGTGTCTGGAGTGAGACGGAAAGGCAGTTTTTAGAAAAAGCAAGTACCAGATTAAATAATAGTAAATGTCTGTACTGAGGTCCCTAGAGCCCGTCCATGCCTCTACAGGTAAAGAAATAGCCTACAAGAGCTACCTGATTTCCCAGAACTTCCCTCACTTGTTCAAGGTAGAGGGGAACTAGAACACAGTCTTCTAGCTCCCAATCCAGTGCCTTTTCCATTACACCAAGTTATAATGTTCTAGTTCCAGTTTCTCTTATGGCACCTGGCCAACATAAGCCTTAGTAACAAGCTGTCACTGTAAAACCCAATGCAGTAGTTCTTTTAATTCCCCCTCCCCACCACTATTTTTTTTTTTTTTCGATGGAGTCTCTCTCTGTCGCCCAGGCTAGAGTGCAGTGGCACGACCTCTGCTCACTGCAACCTCTGCCTCCCAGTTTCAAGCAGTTCTCCTGCCTCAGCCTCCTGAATAGCTGAGACTACAGGTGCCCACCACCATGCCTAGCTTATTTTTATGTTTTTAGTAGAGATGGGATTTCGTCATGTTGGCCAGGCTGGTCTCAAACTCCTGGACTCAAGTGATCTGCCCACCTCAGCCTCCCAAAGTGCTAGTATTACAGGCATGAGCCACCATGCCTGGCCTAATTTCCCCATTTGATAGGTGAAGAAAGTGGAGTTCAGAGAAACCAAGTCATTTGCGCAAGGTCATAGGGAGTGGCGCAGCTGAGCCTTCAGGCGGTCTATTTCCAGCGGCCATCCTCTCCCCACTGCTGCCGGCTGTCCTCCAGATATTTTCTCTCCATCACAGCTCCTGTCTTTTTATTTTGTCTGTTAGGGTCTCAGCAAGAAGACAGGCACCAGGTACATCACTTGGGCCTCCCACTCACGGCAGTGGGTGACTGCCGTGCAGTTGGCTGCCTACACACGACACTTCCTTAATTACGGAGGGAGACAGTGACATGCTGTGAGTGCCTCAGAAATGCCCTCTGCCCTTGGGTAATTTGACTCCAGCAATCCATGAAAAGAAGAGAGTCTCTCAGGATGCAAAGCAAATGCAAATTAAAAGTGGGATAATGATTACCCTTCACCATAAGATTGTCAAAACTTAAAGTTTGATGACACCAAGTACCGAAGTTTTGAGGGGATGGGCATCATTAGGACCATCATTGCTGATATGAGCTGTCTTGGAAGGCAATTAGGCCATATCCATTTAAAGTGAGACCCAGTCCTAGAGAAACCATCGTACATGCCTTCAAGGAGACATGTTCAGGAATGTTCATCACAACATTGTGAAAGTAAAAACTTGGAAGCCACCCAAATGCTGACCAATGGGGAAATGGCCAAATAAAATGAGGACAGTCATATGACCAATGGATAAATCAATTGGGAGGGATAAACTAGATCTAAGATTTTGATTAAATCTAAAATACAGTTAGTTTTCATTATTCACAATAATTGTGTTTTATAAAGTCATTACAAACACTGAATTAGAAAATACTAATCCATTGCTCCTGTGGGAATATAGGGTTAGGTTCCTGCAATCCTCTGGTGACAACATTTTTTGTCAACTAATCAATACATAGCCTTGTTTTATGTATGTTTCTGTTTAAAAACATCTTATTTGTTTTTTGTTTGTCTGTTTTTGAGACAGAGTCTCGCTGTGTCTGCAGTGGCACAATCTCAGCTCACTGCAACCTCTGCTTCCTGGTTTCAAGCGATTCTCCTGCCTCAGCCTCCTGAGTAGCTGGCATTACAGGCGCCTGCCACCATTCCTGACTACTTTTTGTATTTTTTTTAGTAGAGACACGGTTTCACCGTGTTGGCCAGGCTGGTCTCAAACTCCTGACCTCAAGTGATCCGCCCACCTCGGCCTCCCAAAGTGCTGAGATTACAGGTGTGAGCCACCATGCCTGGCCGAAAACATCTTATTTGATATATACCATTGATTCATTAACATTAGACCCAGAGCCAACGATAACTCCTGACTGAATGAAACTTATCTAACACGTATTTTCCCTGTACGGCACATTGCAGCCCTTCTGCACTGAGGAACACTAGACAGCACATCACCATTTTAAACAGCAAAATCACTTACAGAAATGAAAAAAAAAAATCGTGGTGCTAAGTAGACTGCAAAAAGGATACTTGTTTACAGAATGAAAGCTGAAAAAGAAGGTGGAGTGGCACCTTATCCAACCTCAGCTGGGAACATCTGCACCAGACAACACATTTTTTTTGTAGTCTCAGCTACTTGGAAGGCTGAGGCAGGAGGATCACTTGAGCCCCGGAGATTGAGGCTGCAGCGAGCTATGACTGTGCCACTGCACTCCAGCCTAGGTGACAGAGCAAGAGCCTGTGTCACAAAAGAAACTAAATGTAGAGGTATTTTAAATTGAGTGCTTATGCACTCTGAGCATGTCCACTAGTGACCGTGAAAATGCTGTGAGTATTGGTTTGGGCTTACAAATACAGTTTAGTGAGTAGGCAAATTCATAAATGTGGAATCTGTGAAGAATGAGGATCAACTGAACATGTCGTCACAGTTTGACATCTCTGAAACTGGGGTGCATTTTAGATTCCATGAAATACAGTACACGTATCAACATGGATAGAATCTGTGATTAATGTTGAGTGAAAACTGAGTTGAAGGTCAATATATATAGGATGAACCTACAGATGCAAAATAAAACAAAATGCCACCATAATTCTCCTTTGCTGTAAAATGGTTAACAGGTATCTTCAGCATTCCCCAGGCACTATTCTCAACACTCTATCATCTCCATTAATTTACCCTTTTTGAGGTTCTTATGAGGTAGGTGCTATTTTTATCCTCATGTCATATAAAGAGGTTAAGAAAATTGCACAAAGGGCTGGGTGTGGTGGCTCATGTCTGTTATCCTAACACTTTGAGAGGTTGATGCAGGAGAATTGCTTCAGCTCAGGAGTTTGAGACCAGGCTGGGCAACATAGTAAGACATCATCTCTATTTTTGAAAATGAGAAAACTTCTATTTTATTTAAAAATAATAATAATAAAAGAAAATTGTACAAGGTCACAAGAAACCTCTTTGTTTCACCTTGAAGTAAAAATCACTGATTGGATCTACAAACCTTCCTAGTGTTATTTGTATCCTAACAGGAACCAAAACACAGACAATCAAACTCAGAACAGTACATTCTAAATTGTATTGTTGTGAAATAAAACAGCTTCACTTCCCTAGTTCATTTATTGTCCACCATATTTCTTACTCCAATGTAAAGAGACATAAACTTCAGATGGATTTAATCACAGCTGAGTTTTCATAAGTGCTGGATTAATGGAATTGTTCTAAGATTTTGAGAGCTCCTTTTATTTTAGCTTCATAAAAATGCATTTCTACATATAGACACCTTTTTTGTTTATGAGAACACTTGCATAACTTGTTGTTTGTACTGTTGCTTGTTAATTTTAAATACAATCAAGTTACATTGAGTAAAGTCAGAAATTAGGACATTAAAAAAAGAGAATTTTTATGAGCTACAGACAGACTTGTGCAAGAACCAATGTACCAGAAGGCTGAGGTGCTTCAGAAACTAAATGCAGAGGGCAGGCATGGTGGCTCATGCCTGTAATCCCAGCACTTTGGGAGGCCAAACTGGGAGGATGGCTTGAACCCAGGAGTTTGAGACCAGCCTGGGCAACGTAGTGAAACCCTGTCTCTACAAAAAAAAATTTAAAAATTAGCCAGGCATGGTGGCATACGCCCATAGTCCCAGCTACTCAGTGGGAAGCTGAGGTGGCAGGACAGCTTGAGCCCAGGAATTTGAGGCTGCAGTGAGCCATGATTGTGATACTGTACTCCAGCCTGGGAGACAGAGCAAGGCCCTGTCTTAAAAAATAAATAAATAAATAAAAGAAAAGATGCTAAATAAAGAGATAACATAAAGATTATAGAAACATGAAACATGTGAATGCATTTTTTACTCCAAATTTTGGTGTATACTTTTGCATATTAAAAAAATTACATTACCCTTGAAATAGGATTTTGAGAAACTATTGGTTGTTTAACACATTCTTGCTTATTTAATAGCTTTTCCTCCAGCCCCATTGCTGCTTCCTAAAAATCCACACTTAAGCCAAAGCCCCCTCTGATGCTGGCAAACTTTTCTGATTCCCCATATACCCACATGGGTATTAAGTTGAATACTTAATACATGGGTATTAAGGTGAATTGGAAATTTCTTGCTTTTTTTTTTTTTTTTTTTGGTAGATCAAAACCAATCAAGTATCAGCAACTTCATATAGTTCAGCCTAACACCGTTTCTCTTTGATTTTCCATGGCCCTTTATCTGGCCCTGTCTTGTCCACCTTGGACTGTGAGCCCCCTTGAGGGTAGGGACTGCAGCTTGTTTCTGAGTCCTGCCCATAGGAGAGAGTAGGTGCTGAATAAATGCTTGCTGGCAGGAATGGAGTGAGAAAGGGTGTCACCGTTGACTTACCTTCCTGTGTCTTCCCTTTCAGCGGCCCACATGTGCAGCACCCTGGAGCATAACTGTGCCCACTTCTGTATCAACATCCCTGGCTCATACGTCTGCAGGTGCAAACAAGGCTACATTCTCAACTCAGATCAGACGACTTGCAGAAGTAAGACTGCTTTGCTGATATATTTGTGGTTTCTTCCTCTTTCCTCTTCCCCTCTCTTCTTTTATCTGGGCTCATTTTATTCATCTGTGATGCCTCACTCACCCCAGTTATCATCTCTTGGGGACAGAAATAAAGTTTGGTATTTTCTGTTGACCCCATCACAGTGCCTAGTCCAGAGCTGGGCACACAGTAGGCCATCAGGAAGAGTTAGAAAGCTAGGTAGAAGCACCATCTCAGAAATAGCCTCTTTGAATGTATGAACTGGTCTTCTTTACATCCAAGCTTGTTCTTTAGCAAGCACTACTGAAGAGCCTTTTCATGCATTGTCTTTATTAACTGTACCCTAAGGAACTGTTTCCGTATTTTATTATCTTCTATAAAGTGTGGATTTAGGAAGAGTTATTAACCTTGGCTGGGAGCGATTATTCAAGTTCTGTTTTAGAGGGGTACAGGGACCCAGTTGCTTTGGTGTGGGACACTTTATAGGTGTCCCAGATTTTAAAAAGGGGGTAAACAGATGTAAGATATTAGAACTCGCATTCTCTTTTTTGGCTAAGTGCCAAAGACTAGACAATATACTGATATTTGAGCCAGCACAAGGTAGTCTACCCCTTAAAGGACAGAATTACCCATACACAGAGTACCATGTCCTTACTTTTTAAAGTTATGGATAAAGCCACTGAGTTAACCCACAGATGACCAGGCTACCAAAAGCAAGGCATGAGGAATCCACATGGAAGCAAATAAAACTCAGCTAATCTGACACTTAGTTCATGCACTGAGTAACTGTTGCAATGTGTCATTGTTGCAATGTGTCATTGTTATTATACCTCATGGCAAGCAATTAAGCATTAATGGAAAGCAGTTTGCACAAATGGCTGTAATTAGTGTCACATTTATAGAGGCAAACCACCTTTTTCATGTTTCTTCTCACTTTTCTTCAGTTTCAGGGTTGAGTGGTTGGCTGGAGTTCTCTCCCTGCCCCTCAAGATTAGGTAACATCTGCTTGACCCTCCAGTTTTGTGTGGCCTGTGCAAGCCCAAAGCCCTCTGGACTCTGAATCGCAGGGGTGGGGTGGGGGATATGTGTTCTTAGGCTCCTCTCAGACCCCAGGATCCCAAGTTGAGTGTAGCCTGAATCACCCTTATCTTCCACTTGAAGCTCTGACGCTTCCTCAAGACCCACAACAAAGTCACTTGCACCAAATACTCACGGGTATCCTAGAGTTTCCTAAAGAACTGGGGGAGATTGCGAAAGGACATCTCACACATTGCTCAGCAAACAACCTAGAGATCTCTTTAGACACCCCCCTCTATACACCTCCACCTCTCCAGGTGTTCTACCTCCCCACAACCATCCTCTGGAGGCATCCCTCATCCTCTTCAGGCATCCTCCTCTCTGCCCTAGATACTTCTCTGGCCCATCTCAGCCTCCCATCATCTTGCCCACTCTCTTCCTGCCCTTCTCCTTCTCCTCCTCCTCCTCTTCCTCCTCCAACTCCTCCTTCTCCTTCTCCTTTCTTCTTTTCCTTTGATTTGTTTTTTTTTTTTCTTTTTTTTTTTTTTTTTTTTTTTTTTTTTTTTTTTTTGAGATGGAGTCTTGCTCTGTCGCCCAGGCTGGAGTGCAGTGGCCGGATCTCAGCTCACTGCAAGCTCCGCCTCCCGGGTTTACGCCATTCTCCTGCCTCAGCCTCCCGAGTAGCTGGGACTACAGGCGCCCGCCACCTCGCCCGGCTAGTTTTTTGTATTTTTTAGTAGAGACGGGGTTTCACCGTGTTAGCCAGGATGGTCTCGATCTCCCGACCTCGTGATCCGCCCGTCTCGGCCTCCCAAAGTGCTGGGATTACAGGCTTGAGCCACTGCGCCTGGCGATTTGTTTTTTTAAGACAGGGTCTTGCTCTGTCGCCCAGGCTTTAGTACAGTGGCACAATTATGACTCGCTGTAGCCTCAACCTCCTAGGCTCAAGCAGTCCTCCCACCTCAGCCTCCTGAATAGCTGGGACCACAGCTGCATGCCACCATGCCGGACTAATTTTTGTAGAGATGAGGTTGCTCAGGCTGGTCTCGAACTCCTGAGCTCAAGTGCTCCATCTGTCTCAACCCCTGAAAGTGCTGGGATTTACGGGACTCAGCCACTGTGCCTGGCACCCTTCTCTTCTTAGGAGCACAAAGAATTCCTCCCCTTGTCTCATGTCCCACTGAGTGACTGGGATCTGGGAATCTGCTGATATTTATTTTCCGTGGGCTGGCCTAGCCAAGCCAGAGGAATTCTGACACCAGCAAATAAAAAATAAAATGTTCTTGTCCTGATTTTATGAGCAAGGCCTTCCCCCACACAGCAAGGTTTGCCAGACCCCTGCCTGGGCCTGCCACAGGCCCTGATGTCCCCCAGCTCTCAAGTACTGCTCTGGCCTTGGCTTCCTCCTGCCTAGGGATGTGCCACAGGAGAATGTGAAGCAGACCCTGCCGGGACTTCAGACAGACTGACCATGTGGAGGGGCAGGGAGGCCTCAGCGGAGGAGGGCTAGGAGCTCAGGGCGGGGCTTCTCAAACTTCAGTGACTAAGAATGAGCCAGGAAGCTGACTCCTGGGTTTACCCTTAGAGATTCAGAGTCAACAGGTCTGGATTTTCAATGAACTGACGAATGACTGCCATGCTTTGAGATTTACTGGCCTCAGGCAGTGACGGGTCCCAGGGAGGGGCTTAGCCGAGCTCTGCTGTCCCATCTGACCCAGCTCTTCAGTCACCCTGAACCAGTCAAGCCATCTTAACCTTCAGCCAGACTTAGCTTAATA
This sequence comes from Mandrillus leucophaeus, assembly GCF_000951045.1. Taxonomy (NCBI): domain Eukaryota; kingdom Metazoa; phylum Chordata; class Mammalia; order Primates; family Cercopithecidae; genus Mandrillus; species Mandrillus leucophaeus. The sequence continues at coordinate 921,353 of NW_012106598.1, forward strand.
AATGTGTAGTGATAAAGGACAGCTCTCTCTCTTTCAGAAGATAACACTAATAACTCGCAGTGATAAAGAGTAGCTCTCTCTCTTTCAGAAGAAGATAACACTAATAACTCTTTTGCTTTCCCAAAATTGGTGTACCAGGGGCCTTGGTGGAAGAACAAGGCCTTCACTGTCCACAGATCTGGGCTTGAACCCTGACCTTATCACTTACCAGCTATGGCTGTCTCACTCTGAGCTGGTTATTTAAACTCCTTGACTCTCAGTTTCCTCACCCATAAGATGGGAAGGGTGGTAACAAATCAATACCTGTCTCACTGATTATGTCCTTGTTAGGCCCTGTTTTTGGTCTGGGGGACAGTTAAAAGCCATGCCAAGTAAAGGCTGTGCCATCTACTGACCCCTGCTGATGAGCAGGGACTGCTGCCTGCCAACACCAAGAGAAACTCACAATAGGCCTGGAGAGGAGGGATGCACTCCACTTCTGGAAGCTATTTCCACTTAATTTCCATGTCCTGGGCATAGCTGGATAATCTCCCAGAGGAAAAGCCATGTGGCTGACACCTCCTCCCCAAAGCACCTCTTACTCCCTAAGAAGTGCTTGCCATTCTTTCTTCCATACAATCATTGATTGGTTCATTTATTTTTTCATTTAACAATTGTTTTTGAGCATAAAAATGTGCCAGGCAGCATGAAAAGTACTGGAAATAAAATAGTGAATAACACAGCAATATTCTTTCTTTTTTGGAGCTCACATTTTTGCATGGGAGTGAATCAAATAAACAACCAGGGTAATTGCAACCAAAAGTGACTACAATCCACATCCACCTCAGTGTGCAACACACGAGGTCAGGCCTAACTATAGCCACTTGTTAGGTGTTTACCATGTGCCAGGAGCTTTCCTGCATGCTTTATATCTGCTGTCTCATTTAATTCTCACAATGAGCTCTTAAAGTGGGTTTTATCACTCTCGTTTTACAGATAAGCAAAATAAGGAACAAAAAGGTTAGACGATTTACCCAAGGTCACATGGCTAGCAACGTGATCAAACCAGAATCCATGTCCTGTTATGTCCTCGCTCTTGGCCATCATTTGAGACTGTCCCATAACCCTAGAGGACCCCCAGATGGCAGCAGGACAACCCTTCAATCAGAAAACTTTCTCCAAGCTGGGAAGACAGATAGGTTCCTTAGCCCACTAATCCCGGGGAGACTTAGAACTAATTCAGGACTAACATTCAACACATTGTTACTTCCCCAAGGTCACTACCAATTGCTGTGGTACTGTCACTGCACAAAATCATAGTGGGAGGGCTTCTTCAGCAACTGCCTTTGAATACACACATGCATACACGCTATAGAATATATACATATGTATATGTCCCCACCATCGTATATTTGTAATTCATGTGGAGAGGGGAAGCAGACACAGTTGATTGATACATTCTTTGAATGGTGATGGACCTTGGCTATTAGACTTCTGGCTTCTTTTCCTATGGAACTTCAGAATTCCGTCCCCTGCCAGTGTCCCAGAAGGGTGATGGTTCTTATAGAATCAGGTTATTACAAAACACCTGAATCCCATATTCAGACAACCTGGATCAGCAGTTGAGCTGAAATCCTACTTGTCTATAATTTCCACTTTTGATCCTATTTCTGCCATCTGAAGCCATATACCAAAAAGTTATTTCCTTATCCAAATAAAAAGAGAAAGCCCTTCAATTATTGAAGAGTGTTATTCCCACACACTGACCCCATTCCTACCGATTTTCTCTTCTTCAGGGGAAAAAACACATCTTTTGATGACCTAGTTTTGGGTCTCTTCGCTGTCCAGGTAACCCTCTTCTGGGTGGATATTAGTTGTCTAAAAAGAGCCTTTCCATCTGAAGACTAGATCAAATGCATTAAAGAATCTTAACTTCCATCTTTTCTTGGCCTTTTGGCTAAGATCAAGGTGTAGAATTTTACCTTCCAGGTTGTGTCTATATGGGCAATTTTGAATGTACTGGATGTCAACATTGTGGATTACTTCTGCCTTTCAAAAAGTCTTCCCTATCTGATACCATTATATGAGATATATGCAAAAGCATCAGCATAATACTAGAACAATGGAATTTTATGTTCCTTCCTTTTCCCTTTTAAAAAAAAATGGGGGGGAAGAAAACCTCATGAAGTGTGCCCCTCTTCACATGCTTCCCCTTCCCCAAATTCCTGTCCTACTAACAAGAAAGAACTTTATCTTGTTCCTTTTTCTTGACGTATTTTTCAAAATAAGGAATTTTCCCTTTCTTCTGGAACATTTAATCTATCTGAAAGCTGACGATAATGCAGCATTTAGAAAACTTCATTTGGCAGAAAATGTAGACTTTCTTATCCAGCTTAAATTTTTTTTTTTCTCTCAAGAACGATACCAAATGCATTTTACTGCTTTCATTCTTTGGAAATGTTCCCAACATTATTTTTCCCAAGCTACATAAGTGATTTAATAGATTTATGTTAGAGTTTAAACAAGGAGCATGACCCAGAAAAACCACTGAATTATTAGAGAGAGATAATTATAACCAACATTCTTCATGAATTTAGATGTGAAAATTCTTAAAAATTTAGCCAATAGAATTCAACAATATATAATAAGAACAATACATCAAGACCAAATGGAGTTTATTCCAAGAATGCAAGTTTGGTTTAACATTCAAAAATCAATCAATATAATTAACCATAGTGGCCAGGTGTGATGGCTCATGCCTGAAATCCTAGCACTTTGGGAGGCCGAGTTGGGCGTATCACCTGAGGTCAGGAGTTTGAGACCAACCTGGCTAACATGGCAAAACCCCGTCTCTACTAAAAATAAAAAAATTAGCCTAGTGTGGTGCATGCCTGTAATCCCAATTACTCAGGAGGCTGAGGCAGGAGAATTGCTTGAACCTGGGAGGTGGAGGTTGTGAGCTGAGATTGCACCATGCATTCTAGCCTGGGCAACAGAGCGAGACTCCGTGTCAAAACAACAACAACAAAAGCCACTAAAACTAATAAATGAGTTTAGCAAGGTTGCAAGATAAAAAGTCAATATACTTAAAAAATTACTTCATTGTATTTCTGTATACTGGCAACAAAAGTCAGAAATTGAGATTTTAAAATAGCAGGTATAATGGCATCAAAAATATGTAAATTAGGGATAAATTTTAGAGATATGTACGATTTACACATTGAAAATATAAAAGATTTCTGGGATTAATTTAAAAAGACCTAAATAAGTGGAGAGAGATACCATATCATGGATTGGAAGACTTAATATGGCCAGATGTCATTTCTTCCCAAATTGATCCATACATTCAAAGCAATCCCCTTCAAAATCCTGGCAGACCTAATTGTTTTTAGAAATTGACAACTGATTTTAAAATGTATATGAACATGCAAAAAAATCTAGAATAGTCAAACCCAGTCAATTCTCATTATTCCCAGTAGTTATGATCTATAAAATATCCATAAACACTAAATTGCAAATTCTGAATCATTGCTCCTAGATGAAACACAGAGTTGGGTTCCTGAGAGCTTCCAGTCACAACATCCAATCATAAACTTGTTTGATGTTCTGTTAAAGACACATTTTTGAGTATATACTGTTAATTCATTAACATTGAAAGCTATTGTTCATGTCTGAACAAAGTACTTAGGAACAATAGACAGCATTTCAGCACTACTCTTGGGGGCCATTTTCAACAGCAAAATCACCAACGAGAAGTACAAAAAGGCAAAAAATGTGGCACTGCATAGACCACAGAAAGGACCTTGCCTGGGAATATGTGTACTGGGTGACTCAAATTTTTTGCCACTCTGCGTATGTCCATGAATGGCTGAGAAAGTGTCATGGATATTGACTTGGGGTTACAAGCAAATTTTAGCAAGTAGGCAAATTCACAAATATGGAATCTGTGAATCATGCAGATTAAATAAAACTTTGAAAAAGATAAAGTTTGTCTTTAAATTTTGTTTAAACTACCTGATTTCAAGACTAATTATAAAGCAACAGTAATCAAGACGGTGTGGCATTGGTATAAAGATGAACATATAGAGCAATGGAACAGAACAGAATTGAGAAATAAACCCATATGTATGTGGTGAAATGATTTTTGACAGAGTGGGAAGGCAATTCAATGAGGAAACACTAATGTCTTCAATAAATAGTGTTGCAGCAATTGAATTGCCATGTGCAAAAAAGCAAGCAAGCAAACAAAAGGAAAATAAATCTTGTCTTTACCTCATACCATGTATAAAAATTAATTCAAAATGTATTCTAAGCCTAAATGTAAGACACTATTAAATACCTTGATGAAATGGTAGAAGAAAAATCTTGGTCACCTCAGGTTGGCAAAGATTTCTTAAATAGTACACAAAAAGCTACAAAACATAAAAGAAAAAAATCAGTATACTTCATCATGATGAAAACATTTGCTCTTCAAAATACTCTGCTACTAAAATGAAAAGGCAAGCCACAGATTGGGATAAAACATTTGCAAAACATATGTCCAACAAAGGACTTTAGAATATAAGGAATTCTATCACTCAGTACCAAGAAGACAAACACCACCATAAAAATGGGCAAAAGATTTGAACAGACACTAAATCACGGAAGACATATGGGTAGCAAAGAAGCACATGAAGAGATGCTCAATGTTATCAGACATGAAATACCACTATACCTCCACTAGAATGGATAATTTTTTTTTTTTTTTTTGAGACGGAGTCTCGCTCTGTCACCAGGATGTGCAGTGGCACCATCTCAGCTCACTGCAAGCTCCGCCTCCCGGGTTCACGCCATTCTCCTGCCCCAGCCTCCAAGTAGCTGGGACTACTCCGCCCGCCACCTTGCCTGGCTAATTTTTTGTATTTTTAGTAGAGACGGGGTTTCACCATGTTAGCCAGGATAGTCTCGATCTCCTGACCTCATGATCTGCCCGCCTCGGCCTCCCAAAGTGTTGGGATTACAGGCGTGAGCCACCGCGCCCGGCAATTTTTTTTTTTTTTTGAGACAGAGTCTTGCTCTGTTGCCCAGGCTGGAGTGCAGTGGTGTGATCTC
>NW_012106598.1:926472-943247 GCF_000951045.1 Mandrillus leucophaeus
CTGTTGCCCAGGCTGGAGTGCAGTGGTGTGATCTCGGCTCACTGCAACCTCTGCCTCCTGGGTTCAAGCAATTCTCCTGCCTCAGCCTCCAAGTAGCTGGGTCTACAGGCACACGCCACCAAGCCTGACTAATTTTTTTATTTTTTATTTTTTATATTTTTAGTAGAGACAGGGTTTCACCATGTTGGCCAGGCTGGTCTTGAACTCCTGAACTCAGATCATCTGCCCACCTCAGCCTCCCAAAGTGTTGGGATTACAGGTGTGAGCCACTGCACCTGGCCAGAATGGATACATTTTAAAAGATTGACTATACCATGTGTTTGCAAAATTGGGAACTGGAATGCTTATACACCACCAGTGGTCATGTAAAATGGTTCCGCCACTCTGGAAAACAGTTTAGCGATTTCTTACAAAGTTAGATATTTATCTGTTATGTGACCCAGCCATTCCACTTTTAGATATTTACTCAAAAGAAATAAAAATTTATGTCTAAACAAAGATTTGAACACAAATGTTCACATCAGCTTTACTTGTAATAGCCCCAAGCTGAAAACAAGTCACATGTTGATTAACAGGTGAATGGGTGATACATTGCAATACATGCATCCTGTATAATACTCCTCTGCAGTGAAAAGAATGTGCTATTGACACTTGCAGCAGCCTGGATGCATCTCCAAATCACTGTGCTGAATGAAAGGAACCAGATCAAAAAAACAGTACATACCATGTGGTTCCATTTGTATAAAATTTTAGGAAATGGTATCTACTCAATAATGACAGAGAGCAGATTAGTGGGGTACTTGGGCTGAGGAGTGGGGAGCAGCAGGGAGAGGGATAGCAAAGCGGCATCAGGAAACTTGGGGGATGATGATGATGCTTATTATCTTGATTGCAGTGATGATATATTGATAAGCCTGATTTATCAAACTGTACACTTGAAATATGTGCAGTTTATTGTATGCCAGTTGTCACTCAATAAAGCTGACATTCATTAATCAGAACAAGGTTTCGGAAGCAAGTAGTGGTGCTGGACCAGACTACCTTTCTGGAATAGTTTGTTTGTGGCATCAGTGGAGGAGGAGAGAAGGAATGTAAGCGGGGATAGATTATGGAGCAATTTGATTCTCAAGCTAAGTTCCAACAGTGTCCTTTGTTGAGTAGGGGAACTGAACATGGTGTGTCAAGGGCAAAACCAGGTCATTTTAGTAAATTGGGGCCGGCAATAATGTGTGTGCTTAGAGATAGAGAGTGGGGCAGGGATGCCTTCACTCATCCGCTCATTCATTCAATACCCGTGGATTCCCCTCTATGGGCCTGGCACTCTTATGGCGTATTTTTCTTACATATTAGGGACCCAAGAAACATTCAGATCTTGGTTTCCCTTTTGCCCCCAACACAGAGAGAAGAATGTGAAAGATGGAATCAGAGAACAATTCTAATCGGTCCAGTCAATTCAGTGTATGTTTCTTACGCCCACAGAATTAAGTAGGAGACCACAGCAACCATCCCAGCCTCCGGGAGGAGTTTATGACATCAGATAGGTGATGGCTGGTGGGGTCAGAATAATTGAGACTGACAGATAACTTCAGAGAGGAAATCTAGTTTTCAGGGCAAACGGATGCGCCCAAGAGAGAGCCCACACACGTGGTTGGGTGCAGCTGGAGATGGAGAATTTGAGTTCAAGGAAAAGGTCTGGACAGTACGTGCTTGGTGGTGGTCATTGACCCTGAAAATAGATGAAATCTTGGAGGGAGAAAGCGGGTGTGGAAAGTGAAGGTCAGGATGTGAGCTCCGCGGCAGCCCACCGTCAGAGCTTGGGGCAAGGCTGGAAGGGTGAGCAGGCTGCACGCATACACACTCAAAGCAGCTGCCTTCCCTGACAATCAACAGCAGCCACCTGAGCTGTGGCTCAGCTGCTGTGAGCGGAAGCAGCGGGCTTGCTAAATGCCGTCATCCAGCTTCCCCTTAACCCTGGCTGTCAGACCTGGGCCTGGGAGCTTAGGGATCATTATGTGCAGTTTGCTCACCCTCTGGCTGTACCAGGACACAGCGTTTTCTACGAAAGGAGGAATCTGGGGTGAGTAGAGCCCCATGGGAGAACTGAGCTGACTAAATGTGAGTGGAGAAATGCCAATTATGAAAAAAATGTACACATCAGGGGAACATCAGCTTGAACCTTGTACAGCTTTTCCTCCGCTTGGCTGTTTTTATGAGCACCCAGGCAAATGGTTCTCAAAGTGTGGTCCCCGCGGAAAACAGTATCAGCTTTGCCCAGAACTTACTAGAAATGCAGGTTCCCAGGCTTACCCTAGACCTACTGAATCAGGATCTCTGGAACTGGGGCCCAAGAATGTGGGTTTTTCCAAGCCCTCCAGGGAATGTCGATGTTCGCTGCAGTTTAAGGACTACTGACTTAGATGTTTTAAATAAGATCTCTCCCTGGGAGCGTCCACTCCAAAGGGGGTTTATATTAATATCATGTGACAATGGTTTGGAAATTGAAAAGCACTCTACAAGAGCAGGACATTATTCTTGTTTATTTATTATTTTTGTCAACCTCATTCACTCAGATTTACCTGTATTTTAAAACTTTGTTTCAAAGATTCCCCCCTTTCTCCTTTTCCCTTCCCCAAGGAAAACCAAAATCTTGTTAGTGAACAGGAGAATTGATTGAGAAAAACTTCAACTGCTGCAGGAAAGGAGGAGACTAGGCACAGCTGGAGTTTGCCTGAAAGGATAGTTTTTCTCAGTGACATTGGGTTTGTTTTGTTTCTTTCAGTGTAGAAGCACGAGGCTGATGACTCATCTACCATGGACATCTTTAAATCCAAACTGCAGTTGTCAAAATAAGATTAGGGCTTTCAGACATGATGAAAGAGAGGGCATGGTCTCGAAAAGGCAAGCTTGGGTTTTCCCTGCATTTGTGGAGCCCCTAACTCGTAGCAAGCTTTCCTGTGGGAGTGGTCAGAGACCCCATCGTTACCCAGCTGAGTGAAATGGCAACCCTGATAACCCATTTCTCCTTCTCTTGCTGTGATAAACAATTTCTTTCTTTCGTTCTTTCTTTTTTTGAGACGGAGTTTCTCTCTGTCGCCCAGGCTGGAGTACAGTGGCGCGATCTCGGCTCACTGCAAGCTCTGCCTCCCGGGTTCACGCCATTCTCCTGCCTCAGCCTCCCAAGTAGCTGGGACTACAGGCGCCCGCCACCACGCCCGGCTAATTTTTTTGTATTTTTAGTAGAGACGGGTTTGCACCGTGTTAGCCAGGATGGTCTCGATCTCCTGACCTTGTGATCCGCCCGCCTCGGCCTCCCAAAGTGCTGGGATTACAGGCGTGAGCCACCGCACCTGGCCGAATGAACAATTTCTGATTTCTACATCTCAGGTTAAATAACACCAAGAGCTATAAAAAGTAGAGGGTGTGTTCTAAAGGTGTTCATTTACTTTAACTCCAAAGATGAGATTAAACTGTCATTGGTGTCAACAGCATGCAGTGCAGCTTGTCTAAAATTCTGAAACATTGGTAAAAACCCTTTGATTTAGCCCTGGATGATGGCCAAAGCGTTCGCCCCATTCTTCGTGCTCCCCCGTCAGTTCTCCCTCCTTCCGGTGTAAGCAGATGAAAGTTTCCAAATTCTCTGGACTGAGATGCAGGCGCCAGGATTTCTAAGGGAAGGCGCTTACATCTAGGGTGCATGGGAGCCTCTGGGGAAACGGTGGTTGGGTTTGAGCACAGCTTTGGGGCTCTTGGCAGCAAATCTTCACTCATTAGTTTCACCTGGGAAGACTGAGTTATCCCTCTTAAAACTCTCCAGGCACTGAAAGAAGCAAGCAGATTTTGCTGACTGTCAGATACATGCTAATGGTTGCTCCCTGGCAAGGCATAGCTCAAATTTGGCCAGGTCTTTTGTTATGAAATTCCAAATTACCTACTTTGCTGTACCACTTCAATTCAGCATAGAACTCAAAAACCAAACTTAACCAGAGATACATTTTTAGAATGTTAGGATCTAATATTCATGTTTGTAGGATTTTTTTTTTTTTTTTTTTTTTTTTTGAGACAGGGCCTTGCTCTGTCACCCAGGCTGGAGTGCAGTAGCACAATCATAGCTCACTGCATCCTGGAACTCCCTGGCTGAAATGATCCTCCCACCTCAGCCTCCCTGATAGCTGGGACTACAGGCGTGTGCCACTGTGCCTGGCTAATTTTTTGATTTTCTGTAGAGACAAGATCTCTTTCTGTTGCCTAGGCTGGTCTTGATCCTCCTGCCTTGGCCTCCCAAAGTGCTGGGATTACAGGTGTGAGCCACTGTGCCAGCCCATAGTTGTAGCTTTTATAGGTACCTAATAAAGTGAAACTATTAGAATTGGGATGTGAGCAAAATTTGGTTGAAGTTCACCTCTCTCCCATGCTTAAGTAGTCATGCGCTACTGACACTTTTCTTTTCCCCCTTGATTTAGGAAAGGAGAAGGATGCTAACATGTGTTGAATATTTACTGTGAGCCAGGCACGGTGGCCTACACCTGTGAGCCCTGCACTTTGGGAGGTCGAGGCGGGTAGATCGCTTGAGCTCATGAGTTCAAGACAAGCCTGTCCAACATGGTGAAACCCTGTCTCTACAAATAATACAAAAGTCAGCTGGGTGTGATGGTGCATACCTGTAGTCCCAGCTACTCAGGAGGCTGAGGTGGAAGGATTGCTTAAGCTCGGGAAGCGGAGGTTGCAGTGAGCCTAGATATTGTGCCATTGCACTCTAGCCTGGGTAACAGAGCCAGACCTTGACTCAAAAAAATTAAAAAAAAAAAAAAAAAATCTACTGTGAGACAGATGCTTTGCCCATCTAGATGATCTCACTCAACCCTACAAATAAGATATTTAACCTCTTTATTAAAATGGAATCTGTCTAAAGTCCCTTACTTGAAGTCGTCACCCAGCTGGGGCCAAGTCTGGCTCCAAAGTCGGTATTTTTTTCACCTGCCTGCCTCACCCCTACCTTTTCTGAGGAGATGTAACTGACTTCCTGTCCTCCCCCAGTGGTAGTTCCCTTTATCATTTTTCATATCACCTCTTTCAGGTCCAAATAAAAATTTGGAGAAGGTCGAAATCATCTTTTCATTTCACACTGTTAAAAATGGAAGCCTGCTCTCTCACCACTCTCAACTCCCCTTTCCTGCTTATAACGTATCACAGATTTTTACCTATTTGCTTTGTTTACTATCAATCTTCTGTCAGTGATGTGCTGCTAAATGTTTAACAATCAGGTCTCCAGGAGACAAAAGCTCTGATTTGGAGTGTCTGCCAATTTCCGTGGTGTAAATACTCCCACCATGGACATTTCAAGCTACCAAGATGCACATCATCCTGTGAGTCAGTACGAGCTGCCTCTAGCACATGACTGGTCCCTCACTGGACCATCAGCTCTATAAGGGAAGGAATTTTTTTTTTTTGTCCACTTATTCCCTGTTGTTTCCCCAGCACTCTGAACCATTTCATCATGGAATAGATTTATTCATTCAGTCATCCACAAATCCTTTTAAAATGGGCCACATGTCAGATGCTAGATATCTGAACTAGTGCACTGAGCAAGACATGCACTGTGGCTGCCCTATGTGGCAGGTGAAATAGACATGAAATAATTAGTTGCAAATGAAGTATTAAATTATCATTGTGATGAGGATTACGAAGGGAAACTCTGAGGGAGGACTTCACCCCTAGTGGTAGGTCAGAGCTTCCTGAGAAAGCAGACTTTCAGGTGAGTCCTAAAGGAGGTATGAGAGTTAGGTAGGGGAAAGGAGGTGAGGAAGAGGCTTGGGCATTCTAGGCAGAAGGAATGGCCTGTGCAAAGGTCCCAAGGTGTGAAGAAGCTTGATTTGAAAATGGAGAGGGCCGTGTAAATGGAGCAGAGAAAATAAGAGGAGGCTTGAGATAAGACTGGAGAGGTGAAGGGGTGGGCCTTGTAGCTCCCTTGACCATCACATTAGAGTTTGTGGACTTCATCCTAAAGCAGTGATAAGCCATTAAGGGTTTTAAGCAGAAGAGAGGCAGGAGCAGATTACTCTGGCTACAGGAGAATGCTAGGCTGGGATGAATACAGTTAAGAGGTTGCCATGGCTGTTCAGCCAAGAGATGATGGTGGCTCCATGGTGGCAGGGGAGATGAAGAGAAGTAAATCCAGGATTGACTGGATCTGAGGGGTACAGGAGAGGGAGGAACCCCATGACTTTCAAGTTTCTGTTGCCATCTTTGGCCCCAGGGTAAAAGTTAGCTATTCTAAAAATTCATCTTTGCTAAAGGGAAATTAAAGAATACTTCAGAATCATCCCCAGCTGTCCCATTTCTGCCCAGTGACATTTATTAATTGAGACAGTGCTCTAGGCTGCCCAGCAAGGGAGGCTGTCAAGTCAACAATAGATGGCTACTAAGCACCGACTGTGTGAAGTGCATGGCATTATACAGGCACCGTAAGGAACACAAAAACTTAGAGAGATGGCCCTGTCCTTCACAGAGCTTACAAGAGTAGGTAAGAGAGATGAGTTAGGAACACCTGACGACCCTGTGCTTGTGTCACATGAGCATGAGTTCATTCATCCATTCAACAAGTACTTGTTGAGCAAGGACAATGTGCCAGGCACTGTGCTAAATACCGGGACGCGGTGGATAGCAGGGCACACAGGTTCCCTAACTGTCATGACAGCTTTTCTGGAGTCCATAGCTGGGGGCTGGCTCTGAGATGTCATTGTGCTCTTGATGCAGGACAAGTGAGCCCCAAGGTGGGGCTTAGCCCATGAAGGTTCTTGGCTTTATCCAGGAAAGAATTCAAGGGCAAACAGAGGTAGAAGTGAACAGCTTTATTGACAAGACAGTGTTACAGCCCTGGCAGTGTTACGCCTCTGTGACTGCTCCTGCAGAGCAGGGCTATCCTTATATGCAGAGAGTGGGTAGTAGCTCAGGGCAGTTTTACAGTCATATTTATACCCACTTTTTTTTTTTTTTTTTGAGATGGAGTTGCCCAGGCTGGAGTGCAGTGGCATGATCTCAGATCACTGCAACCTCTGCCACCCAGGTTCAAGTGATTCTCCTGCCTCAACCTCCCAAGTAACTGGGATTACAGGCACCTGCCACCACACCTGGCTAATTTTGTATTTTTAATAGAGATGGGGTTTCACCATGTTGGCCAGACTGGTCTTGAACTCTTGACATCACATGATATACCAGCCTTGGTCTCCGAAAGTGCTGGAATTACAGGTGTGATACCAGTGGCCTATACCCACTTTTAATTGCATGCAGATTAAGGGGCAGTTTATGCAGCAATTTCTAGGGAAGGGATAGTAGCTCTTGGGTTGTCAGGTCATTGACCTGGAGAGGGGTGGTAACTCCCAGGTGTTGCCATGGCAATGGTAAACTGCCATGTCACACTGGTGGGCGTGTCTTATGGAAAGCTGCTTCTGCCCCAGTCCTGTTTTTGCTAGTCCTCAGTTTGATCCTGTGTCCAAGCCCCGCCTCTGGTGTTGAGTCCTGCCGCCTACCTCACTCTGAGCCCTCCTCTGGTATGTGAGTACCTTTTGCTGGGGATGAGAAGAGGCACAGAGACTTGGAGAGAATTTTGTTCCCATCTCAGTCATCTTCTGAGGACCCCACATCTGACGGAGGAGGCTATTCTTAGGATTTTAGGACCATCTCTCCTGGGAGGCAGGGCATCTGGGCCTTTTTCATTGTTCATTCAGCAAATGAACTCTTATGGAGGCCAAATACATGTGCTAGGACACTGTGCTAGGCTCTGGGGGGTCAAAACTGACCTGTTTATATTGGGGCAGACAGCCGTGATCAAGTCCTTCCAATACCATGGGATCAGTGCCTAAATGCTAGAGCGGAGCCATATCTATATTGCTGTAGGGACACGGGGGAAGAAGCCTTAAGTCCAGCCAGCTTGAAGGAGGCTTCCCACAGGAGGTGACATTTGACTGGGGCTGTGAGCCATTCACAGGGGTCACCAGGTGGAGAAGGTGGAAGGCTGTGTTGGGGTAGGGGGAGCTCTGGATGCAGTGCTTGTCATACTTCAGTGAAATCCTCCTGGCCTCAGAGAGAAAGAAGGGCTGTTTTTCAAAAGCATAAGGAATCATCCAAAAACATCTGTATTTGTTTCAAAAGGAAATGGCCACTGCCAGAAAAACAGCAAAGTTGTTTTGTCAGAACCCAGTCTGTATTTATTCCTTTGTCTTTGTTTAATTAGATTAATCCCTGAATGGTTTCCCTTGGGTCGGTACAAATCACTCATGGCCATAAATCCCCAACAATTCTAAAAACAGTAAGGAAGGACAATCTGCATGGAGCCAACTGGCAAGCTTGCTGTTTGTGGGACAGTTCTGGGATGCAAGAGTAATCTCGCACCCGCACATAGGTGTTTGGGGTTCTTTTAGCCTCTTGGAGAGGTGAGCAAGGACAAAAATCACTCAGATTTGTTTAGAAGAGGAAAGCTGAACCTTAGGGTCTCAGTCATTAAAGGGGGAGACTGACTCCTGGATCTGGGCCCCTTCCCCATGGAGGATTGTGAGGACCTTTTATCTGTTAGGTTCAATGACATTCAGCCTGGCTGCACACTGGGGCCACCTGGGGACTTTGACAAACACCACTGCCCAAATCCCACCCCCTACCAGTCTAATTTAATTGTGGTGGGGAGTACCTTGGCATGGAGATTTTCAAAGGTCCCTGCTGCTTCTGCAGATGGGAGCTTGCAGTTACTCACAGACTCTTCTGTGGATATCCCAGCCCATCCTGAAAGGAACAAGCATGTCCTTGCCTTGCTCTGCCTACCCTGTGCAGGGAAGCCTTTTAGAAAAAAAGATTGTTCCTTCGAAGTCCTGGTTCATTGCTTTTGAAATGGTACTTTCAAAAGGGTTCACTTGTAATAGGTTGATTTTTTTCTTCCTCCATTATTATAAAAGTTCCTGTTAGAAAATATGAAATCAGACAATTATAAATAAAAGAATGAAAAATCACCTGTGTTCACGCCACTACTTGGTAACCATGGTAGGCAGAGTTCCTGCCAGACCCCTGATGGGGGCAAGGCAGCATCTGCAGTAGAGATTGGGAGGACCCAGGTGGAGAAGTTGCTGCCACCCTTCCAGAGCTGGTTCCAACATGCTGGAGTGTCACCTCCTAGTCGTCAGGACTTTGTGCAGGGACACTGCCCACCCACTTAGGGAGCTTAGAGTCTGGTAAGCTCCAAGACACAGTACATCCGTCACTCCATAAACACATAGGTAGTTAACATTATGATTTATGCCGGAAGGGAAAGTTTTCTTGGCACTTCTCTTAGGGATTTTTATCATGTCCTGCCTCGCATGTTAGTTATTTAGGTGGCATCTAACAGCCGCTCTGGCATTTCTGTTCCTCAAATGGGGTCAGTTTGTTCTTCAGGACCTTTGCATTCACTGTTCTTTTGGCCGAAAATACTCTTCCTAAAGCTTCTTGTTACTACCCGCTAGTAGAATACAAGCTGTGTGACAGCAGAAACCCCTTGTCTGTTTTGTGCACCACGATATCCCCAATGCCCAGGACATAGTAGGTGCCCAACACATATTTACTGAGTAAATGAATGACTATCGTATGATTCAGACATTTCTTATATTTCTGGCCTAGCTGATTTAGGTTTTGTCATTCTTTGATTACTCACTATGATTTTTGTATTTGCTGAAGTTTTCTTCTGGTTATGGGTGTTGTCCTTACATCTGAATCCATTGGAAATCTACATTGGACATTCTGGTTGGTGTTCCTAATTGGAAATGTAAGATATAAACATACTGCTGAGAGGTAAAACAATTTGTGTCTATAAGGCTTTTTTTTTTCATCTGCTTTATTGATTTGGGAGTGAAAATACTTCCTTTAGAATTTTAAAACCAGAATTCTTATTTGTAGAATCTTAGACCTAAGCGTTTTTAAAATGCAATGATGTAAGTTTTCATGTTTAAAATTGTTTAATGCATTTAATAGAGATGTTGAATCAAATCAGCTTTTATCTTTTTAAAAATCAATGTGATATTTTATATTTATCTAAAAGCATAATAAACTATGAAATTCAAAGATCTAGAAGATGATATTAAAATGTAGCCATTGGATTCAGTAATTAATCAAGCTTTCTAGGTAATTAAGTTTTTTAAAATCATACCTGTTGTAGTGATAGCTTTTTTTTTTTTTAGACAGAGTCTCATTCTGTCACCCAGGCTGGAGTGCAATGGTGTGATCTTGGCTCACTGCAACCTCTACCTCCCGGGTTCAAGCCTTTCTCCTGCCTCAGCCTCCCACCTTCCGAGTAGCTGGGATTACAGGCGCGTGCCACCACGCCAAGCTGATTTTTGTATTTTTAGTAGAGACAGGGTTTCACCATGTTGATCAGGCTGGTCTCAAACTTCTGACCTCAGAAGATCCGCCCGCCTCAGCCTCCCAAAGTGTTTGGATTACAGGCTTGAGCCACCGCACCTGGCCAGTGATAGCTTTTAACCAGAGAAAATTCTCTTCAATATATTCAACCCCTTTAATGCTCTCTGATTGTCTCCCGTTTTAATGGTAAAATCACTGGTACAGCTAGCTGTTTCATGGTATCCGAGCTGTTCTCCTTGCTGGGAAATAGTGTCAGAGACTGAGTCAGTGATGGATGGAAGACGCCTTTAATATTTTCATCCACCAACATATTCTTAGTTCTGTTGCAGTAGATGCATACTATAAGTCTGTTCATATATTGCATGTGAATAAACAGCCAGAGCTTAGCACTTTGTGGACACGGAATAAATATTTGACCAAAATAAGACCACGAATAGGCATGTATGTATTTCTCCTTGGTAATGTTTGTTACCTCTCCCTAACCTCTTTTGGCTTCTCCATTTTCCTCGTTTGTTCCTAGGATGAATAAATAGAGCACAAAGAGGGTTTTCAAAGAGCTTTGTCTCATTCCTCCTTATACCAGCAACAGAGCGAGACTCCATCTCAAAAAAATTATTTAATGTATTTCATAGAGGTGATGAGTAATTCCAACTTTGAAAAATGTGTTATATTTATTTTTATATTATTTCTTTATTTTGAAACAGAGACTCGCTCTGTCGTCCAAGCTTGAGGGCAGTGGCATAATCTCGGCTCACTGCAACCTCCGCCTCCCGAGTTCAAGCGATTCTCCTGCCTCAGCCTCCTGAGTAGCTGGGATTACAAGCACACACCACCACGCTCAACTAATTTTTGTATTTTTAGTAGAGATGAGGTTTCACCATGTTGGCCAGGCTGGTCTCCAACTCCTGACCTCAAGTGATCCGCCCACCTCGGCCTCCCATAGTGCTGGGATTACAGGCGTGAGCTGCTGTGCCTGACTGAAAAATGTGTTTTTATATACACGCAGAAACTCACCTGGAAAGAAAACTCACCAAAGTGTTAACAGTGGTTGCCTCTGGGTGGGGGGATTACAGGTGGGGGGATTACAGGTGAATTTTGTTTTATCTATTTTTTAATGCTTTCCAAATTTTCTACTATGATCACACATCAAATCCTATAATGTTTTTAAAAGTTACTTTGGTGAGGGCTCTGGAGCTGCTTGTTGCTTCGCCCTGGGCTGGAGGCGTTCTCAGGTGTGCCTGACGTTGTGTTCTAACAGCGTGACTTTGCCTCAGTCCAGGATCTGTGTGCCATGGAGGACCACAACTGTGGGCAGCTCTGTGTGAATGTGCCGGGCTCCTTCGTCTGCCAGTGCTACAGTGGCTACGCCCTGGCTGAGGACGGGAAGAGCTGTGTGGGTGAGTATCCCTCCAGCTGGGCTTGGTGGGGAAGGACAAGTTAAGCATGGTGAGGAGGAGGGGAGACTCACATGTACCTCCCACATATTCATTTCCTCACCTTTGGGTTTCCACAAAGTGCTCAGTTGTTTAGTGTAGTTGTTAGGCAGAATTTGAACTTTAAAAGCTTCATTTATGGCTGAGGTCAGTGTTTTCTCATTCTGGGTCTCCAGTAAAAGGAACACATATGGTAATCCATGCAAATGTAACTGTGTGTTACTGCGTCTCTTGAAAAGGATCGGGTGGATTTTCTTCAACTTTGGAGGGTATGTTTGGAATGGCCTGACTTACATAGAGCTCATGTGTTATATATGAAATTTACTTGGGTGAGTTGCTGAGTGACACCTCAAAGACAACAGGCAGCTTTCCTCCCTAATGTCACCTATAGCTCAGTGAGAGGCCAAAGTGACTTCCAGGTGGAAGAGCCCAGCCATATGGGCTCAGCGTAATCAGATAGCGTGGTCAGAGGAGACTAGCAGTAGCCTCAAACACAAGCCCAGGTAATGAGGCTCAAGGGCAGTGTTTGATGCTGCAGACATCCCCCGTTTGTCTACAAAGCCTTTGCAACTTAACATGGCCTCATTCCTCCTTATACCAACAAACAGTGCCTGGCGGATAGCAGGTGTTTCATAAACTGAACTGAATACTTATGAGGCAGAAAATCTAGAAGGAAAAGAACTTGACTGACATCAAAAGTGGAATGTAAATTTTCTGCTAAATCCTGCATTTTGTCTTCTGTGTTCTATTGTTTTCAGGGCCCTATTTTATTTTGCTTCTCACAAACAAGGTATGCTTATTTTTTTTGCACATAGAATTTGCATTTCCCAGCACACCTTAATTCTTGGCTAGGGATATGGAAGGCAAAAACAAAACAAAACAAAACAACAACAAAACAATAGCATAGGTGGTAGCCTGCAATTGGCAGGTGAGTGATGAGAGTATCATGAGTGTGTTTTTACACACTGGTAGGAATGAAGGCAACCTTTGCCTCTGACTCTCATCAGAGGGCCACAAATGCAGCTGGTCTCCTGGGCCTTAGGGTTGTTTTTCTTCTTAATCTGCGGGTGGTGGTCATGATAGAGTGGCAGGGTACCACACCCACTACCACTAGCAAAAAAGAAGCCAACATATATGCCTATGGTTATTTTTGCTTCATTAATTTTTATTATGCAAGTAATACCCCTTTATAGAAAAACTTAAACAGATGAGAAAAATCACTATTAATAGGTTATTGTATTTTCTACCAGACTTTCTCCATATAAATATCTACTTTAAAACATTTTGTTGGCCAGGCGCGATGGCTCACGTCTGTAATCCCAGTACTATGGGAGGCCAAGGCGGGCAGATCACTTGAAGTCAGGAGTTTGAGACTACCCTGGCCAATATGGTGAAACCTCATCTCTACTAAAAACACAAAAATTAGCTGGGCCTGGTGGCATGCCCCTGTAGTTTCAGCTACTTGGGAGAGTGAGGCAGGAGAATCACTTGAACCCAGGAGGCGGATTTTGCAGTGAGCTGAGATTGTGCCACTGCACTCCAGCCTGGGCAACAGAGCAAGACTCGTCTCAAACAAACAAAAAATATTTTGTAAAGATTTAACAAAATGAGGTCACACTGTCTATTTTGTTTTATAACCTGCTTTCCCCGCCTGCCTCCGCCCCACTGTTTGTTAATTGGGTAGAAACTCTGAGTGCTGTGCGGTCAGGAGGAAATCGAGCCATTTTGAGTTAGGCGGGTAGAGGAGCTTCAGGAAACAGGATGAGGGTAATTGGTTGATTAGGACAAGGGGAGGGACAGCAGAACACAGGGCTTGCTTGGTCACAAGGAATAGATGGGGCAGGAAGCCCACCTTGACCCATGGGAAACTGGAGGCCACTGAAAAACCCATTTCTCTGAGTGTTTCCAAATAATTACCTGCTTGTCCATGTGTAGTAGAGAACCATTGTATCTCTGAGGATTTTGCTGTAATTTTTGGGATTTGACATTTATTGAAGAGCTACATGCATGAGAGGGTAGATGCTGTCATTGCCAGAGAGCTTTGGCGTGCTGTTTATTAGAGATGGGCGTCTCTCTGTGGCTGCTTGTTTGCGTATAAGAATGTCTGCATTTTCTCAGAGGGGATCCACTCCGAAGAGTGGGAAAATGGGAGAGACTGCATCCCATTGCAACCCAGGTCTCCTCCGTCAGATGATCCTAGCATCACCAGCCTTACCACTTTTCCCCAATGCCCTTTGTAGTGATTCACCAAGCACCCGATCTGTTACAGGCTGGGAGTGAGATGATTAAGCAGCCAGGACCTTTGTTGCCAGTAGCCTTTCTTAGGGACTCCAAACTAAATCCCACAAGGTTATTTGCTGCTCAATAGGGCTATGGTGAGTGCAAAGCAAATGGTAGAGAAAATAGAGGCCACAGAAAGTCAGAGAGAGACATCCTAATGGCTAGCCTGGAAGATCTGAGTGTGGAAGGAAGGGTGGCAATTGGACAAATGTCCAAGGCAGGGGGAGATATGAAGGGCAGTGACTGTGGAGGTGGCAATGCTCTTCAAGCATTAGAGCTAAGGCTGGCCTGGGAGGGGCAGGGCCAGCTCCCGGGAGCTGGTAGGTCAGAGAGTCTGTTACAGTGAGAAGGCCAAACTGAAAGCTAACCAGGTGGCCTAACCTGAGGGCTGGAAGGGGCTTATCAAAGATGGAGACTCCAGATATCAGACTTAGAGCAGAAAATTTAGAGGAGAGAAGAGACTGGTGAGGACTCTGGACATATTCCATTAGTAGCTGATCTGAGGTGGCCTGTGTATAGATGGCAAGGTAACATTAAGAACAGAGTGATCATACCTCCCAGTTAATACAGGACAATACCAGTTTATGTCCTGTGGACCAATTCTTTTTTTTTTCTTTTTTTTTTGAGTCTTGCTCTGTTGCCCAGGCCATGATCACAGCTTTGCAGCCTCGATCACCTGGGCTCAAGAAACAGTCCCATCTCAGCCTCCTGAGTAGCTGGGACCATGTGTGTGCACCACTGTGCCCGGCTAATTTATTTTTTTTAGAGACAGGGTCTCTGTACATTGTCTAGGCTGGTCTCAATCTCCTGGGCTCAAATGATCCTCCTGCCTTAGGCCTCCCAAAGTGTTGGGATTACAGGTGTGAGCCACCTCACTTGATGCCATTTCTTTTTATTTTTAGACAGGGTCTCACTCTGTTACCCAGACTGGAGTGCAGTGGCATGACCTCGGCTCACTGCAATCTCCGCCCCCCAGGCTCACACGATCCTCCCACTTCAGACTCCCAAGTAGCTGGGACCGCAGGTGCATACCACACATCTGGCTAATTTTTTGTATTTTTGGTAGAGATGGGGTCTCGCTATGTTGCCCAGGCTGGTCTTGAACTCCTGAGCTCAAGCAAGCCACCTGCCTTGGCCTCCTTAAGTGCAGGGATTACAGGCATGAGCCACTGCACCCGGCTGACCCCATTTCTTACCCAGCTGACCTCATTTCTTGATGGCACATATTTTCACTTTGAAAAGGGTTCCAGTTTGGATGGTAAATTACATAATCACCCTAGTTAAGGCTGTCCAATTTTGACTTAAACTGTTAAGCTCAGCAGAGAATTCCTGTAGGCATGAAGTAGAGATGAAGCTGAAGACAGCAGAAGGAACTGGATTGTTCAGGGTTTTGAAAATCAGATGTAAAGCCTAGATTTTATCTCTGAAGAAGAGCCACTGAAAGGTTTATATTTGGGTGACAAATGCAAAGCTTCATTTTTAGGAAGTGTAACCTCATGGGAATCGCAGGGTATATTCCAGGAGGATGACAAGAAGTGGGAATACCAGATAGGGGACTGTGGCAGTTATCAGGTGAGAGAGGACAGGAGCCAGCCAGGATTTGAGGTGTGACTATAGGAAAGGAGAGGGAGACAGTAAGGAATGAAAGGAGGTGCTATACATAAACGGAACAAGGAAAAGTCAAAAGTAACTCTAGGCCAGGTACTGTGGCTCATGTCTGTAATCCTAGTACTTTGGGAGGCCTAGGTAGGAGGATTGCTTAAGCCCAGGAGTTCAAGACCAACCTGGGCCACAAGGTGAGACCTCATCTCTACCAAAAAATAAAAAAATTAGCTGGGCATGACTAGATGCGGTGGCTCATGCCTGTAATCCCAACACTTTGGGAGGCTGAGGCAAGCAGATCACCTGAGGTCGGGAGTTTGTGACCAGCCTGGCCAACATGAGGAAACCTGGCTCTACTAAAAAAAAAAATACAAAATTGGTCGGGCATGGTGGTGGTCATCTGTAGTCCCAGCTACTCTAGAGGCTGAGGCAGGAGAATCACTTGAGCCCGGGAGGCAGAGGTTGCAGCGAGCCAAGGTTGTGCCATTGCACTCCAGCCTGGGCAACAAGAGCAAAACTCCGTCTCAAAAAAAAAAATTAGCCAAGCATGTTGGCACGTGCCTGTGGTTCCAGCTACTTGGGAGGCTGAGGTGGGAGGATTGCTTGAGTCCAGGAGATCAAGGCTACAGTGAGTCGTGTTCACACCACTTTACTCCAGCCTAGGCAACAGAGCGAGACCTTCCCTCAAAAAAAAAGGCTCCATGATCTTGAGCTTCCATGACTCTGAGAGTGATGGCAACAGTGATAGAAGAGTGATGGAATAGATTTTCAAAAAGATAAGGCCAAGTGTGGTGGCTCATGCCTGTAAACCTAGGATTTTGTGAGGCCAAGGTGGGAGAATTGCTTGAGACCAGGAGTTCTAGACAGGCCTGGGCAACAAAGCAAGGCCCGTATCTACAAAAAAATTAAGAAATTAGCTGGGCATGGTGGTGCACACCTGAAGTCCTGGCTACTCAAGAGGCTGAAGTGGGAGGATTGCTTGAGCCCAGGATGTTGAGACTATAATGGGCCATGATAGTGCCACTGCACACTAGCCTGGGCAACAGAGGAAGACCTTGTCTCAAAAAAAAAAAAAAAAAAAAG
>NW_012106598.1:943297-953653 GCF_000951045.1 Mandrillus leucophaeus
AGCCTGAACAACAAAGTGAAGACCTTGTCTCAAAAAAAAAAAAAAAAAAAGGTTGGGGTGATAATTAGTAGTCATAGACAAGGTAAATTTTGAATTCAGGTCAGACACCACAAGAACATGTCAAGAGGAAGCAGAAAACTCAGCATTAACATGACAGAGAGAGGTTAGAGTCAATGCTGCAGTCAGGAAGCAGCATAGTTTATTTCTGAATTTTCAGTTATTTTCTATTTTAAATATTTATGTATTGGTTCATTTGTTTTGAGGGCATCTGGACCTTTAAAACAGTGCTATCTGAGCTGAAATCCCAACTCCGCCATTTGCTAGGTGTGTTAGGCCATTTGCATTGCTATAAAAGGAATACCTAAGATTAGCTAAAAGAAAAGGTTTAATTAGCTCATGATTCTGCAGGCTGTATAGGAAGTGTAGTGCCAGCATCTGCTTCTGGTGAGGGCCTCAGGAAACTTCCAATCATGGAAGAAGGTGAAGGGGAAGCAGGCAATGTCACATGGTGAGAGCAGGAGCAAGAGTTGGGGGGAGGTGACACACTGTTTTAAGACCAACCAAATCTCACATGAACTAACTGAGCGAGAAATCACTCATCACCAAGATGATGACACTAAGCCACTAATGAGGGATCCACTGCTGTGATCCAATACCTCCCACTAAGCCCCACCTCCAACATTGGGAATCACATTTCAACATCAGATTTGGAGGCAACAAACATCCAAACCATGTTATTCCACTCCTGGCCCCCCATATCTCATGTCCTTCTCACGTTTCAAAATACAATCATGCCTTTGCAATAGTTCCCCAAAGTCTTAACTTGTTCCAGCCTTAACTCAAAAGTCTCAAACTCCAAAGTCCAAAGTTTTATCTAGAGATGAAAGCCTTCCACTGATGAGCCTGTGAGATTAAAAAAAAAAAAAAAAGTTATTTACTTCCAAGGTACAACGTGTTATAGGCATTGGATAAATATTCTCATTTCAAAAGAGAGAAATTGGCCAAAAGAAAGGGTGATAGGCCCATACAACTTTGAAACCCAACAGGGCAGTCATTACATTTTAAAACTCCAAAACAATCTCCTTTGACTCCATGTCCTGCATCCAAGGCATACTGGTGGGAGGGGTGGGCTCCCAAGGCCTTGGTTGGCTCTGCCCCTGTGGTTGCAGGGTATAGCCCCTGAGGCTGCCCTGACAGGTTGTTGGGTGCTCATGGCTTTTGCATGCTAAGGTTGCAAACTGCCAGAGGCTCTACTACCATTCTCGAGTCAGGAGGGTGGTGGCTCCCTTTCCACAGCTCCACTAGGCAGTGCCCCAGTAGGGGCTCTGTATGAGAGCTCCAACCCTACATTTCCCTTTGGCACTGACCTAGTAGAGTCTCTCTATGAGGCTTCGCCCCTGCAGCAGGCTTCTGCCTGGACATCCAGGCTTTCCAAGACATCCTCTGAAGTCTAGGGAGAAGCTGCCAATCCTCTTTCATGCCTGCGTTCTGTGTGCCTACAGACTTAACACTACATGGTAGCCTCTAAGGTTTATGGTGGCTTGTACTCTCTGGAGCAGCAGCCCAAGCTGTACCTGGGGCCCTGTGAGGCATGGCTGGAGCTGGAGCAGCCTGGATGTGAGGAGCAGTGTGCTGAGGCTACACAGGGCAGTGGTGCCCTGGACCTGGCTCCCCAAACCATTTTTTTCCCCGTAGGCCTCTGGGCCTTTGATGAGGGGGTGGGGTGCTGCCTAGAAGATCTCTGAAATGCCTTTGAGGCCTTTTTCCCATGTCTTGGATATTCACACTTAACTCCCTCTTAGTTATGCTAATCTCTCTAGCAAGTGGTTGCTCCACAGCCTGCTTGTATTCCTCTCCCAAAAACGCTTTTTCTTTCTCTGCCACATGGCTAGGCTGCAAATTTTCCAAGCTTGTACGTTCTGCTTCCCTTTTACATATAAGTTCCAACTTTATTTATTTGCTCCCATGTCTGATCATAGGCTTGAATGCTTTGCTGTTTAGAAATTTCTTCCACCCGATAGCTACCTTAGGTCATCACTCTTAAATTCAAACTTCCACAGATCCCTAGGGCATGAACACAACACAGCTAAGATCTTTGCTAAGGCATAGAATTGGTGACCTTTACTCCAGTTCCCAATAAATTCTTCATTTCTATCTGAGATCCCATCAGCCTGGCCTTTACTGTCCATATCTATCAGCATTTTGGTCACAACCACTTAACAAGTCTCTAAGAAGTTCCAAACTTTCCTTCATCTTCCTGTCTTCTCCTAAGCCCTCCAAACTCATCTGACCTCTGCCCATTACCCAGTTTCAGAGCTGCTTCCATACTTTCAAGTGTGTTAATAGCAACACCCCACTCTCAGTACCAGTTTTCTGTGTTAGGCTGCTTGCATTGCTATAAAGGAGTACCTGAGACTGGGTAATTTATTTTAAAAAGAAAAAGTTTAATTGGCTCACAGTTCTGCAGGCTGTACAAGAAGCATGGCATTGGCCTCTGCTTCTGGTAAGGGCCTCAGAAAGTTTACAATCAAGGCAAAAGCCTAAGGGGGAACAAGTATGTCACATGACAAGAGCAAGAGTGAGAGTTGGGGCGTGGGGAGGTGCCACACTCTTTTAAACAACCAGGTCTCATGTGAACTAACTGAGCAAGAACTCACTCATCACCTAGGAGGTGGTGCTAAGCCCACCTGGGGGATCTATCCCTGTGATCCAATACTTCCTACCAGGGTCCACTTCTAACATAGGGGATCACATTTCCTTTCTTTCTTTCTTTCTTTTTTTTTTTTTTTTGGAGACGGAGTCTCGCTCTGTCACCCTGGAGTGCAGTGGCACAATCTCGGCTCACTGCAAGCTCCACCTCCCAGGTTCATGCCATTCTCCTGCCTCAACCTCCCAAGTAGCTGGGACTACAGGTGTCCGCCACCACGCCCGGCTAATTTTTTTGTATTTTTAGTAGAGATGGGGTTTCACCATGTTAGCCAGGATGGTCTGTAGCTCCTGACCTCGGGGGGATCACATTTCAATGTGAGATTTGGAGGACACAAACATCCAGACCATACCACTAAGCACATGTCTTTAAGTCTTTAATTTCTGAGCCTTATTTTCCTCACCCATAATGTAGAATAATAATATCTACATTGTAAGTTTTTATGGGATTAAATAAGATAGTGAGTGACATTCCCAGTATACTCTAGGAACTTAGCACCATTATTACAACACCTATTATCATAATATCCTGTATATAGTGAAGTATGGAGCGAGAAGAGACTGAAGGACTGAACCTTGGATTGCAGCCACATGTAGGAAGCAGGAAGTGGGGGCAGGAAAAATATTCATGAAGAAGTAGCTTAAGGCTGGGGGAGAGACAGAAGAATCATGGAACATGATAGGAAGATAATTTCTTGGCCAGATCAATATTAATGTCATGCTCCAGCATGGCCAAAGGTAACAGGACTTAGAGAAAAAGCCATCAACTTGAGTCACAGATTCACGTCTGCAAACATTTCAGAACTCTGCCAGGGACTTTGCTAGGCTTGAGGAACACAAGGGTGACCAGGAGGCCATTGATAATGGCAAAGGGGGGATGGGTAAAGGGCAGATTTCAAAAGTCAGGGAGTGGGTGATGAGAAAGTGTGGGCAGCAGGTTCAAACTATTTATTTAAAGAAATTTGGTAGAAGTTAAGCATGTCCAGCTGATGCAGGGCAGGCACGTCCCAAAGTGGAGCTTAGCCTACCTGGGTTTTTGGCTTTGCCCAGGAAAGAATTCAAGGGCAAGCCAGAGGTAGAAGAAAACAGCTTTATTGAAGAGGAAGTGTTATAGCTCCGTTTGCAGAGCAGGGCTACCCTGTAGGCAGAGAATAGCAGCTTAGGCAGTTTTGCAGTCGTATTTATACCCACTTTCAATTGCATGCAGATTAAGGGGAGGTTTATGCAGAACTTCCTAGGGAAGGGGTAGTAATCATTGGGTCATTGCCACAGAAAGGGATGGTAACTCCCAGGTGTTGCCATAGCAACAGTAAATTGACACGGCACACTGGTGGACCTGTCTGATTGAAGGCTGCTTTCACCCCAGCCCTGTTTTAGCTAGTTCTCAATCTGGTCTGATGTCTCTGCCCCGCCTCTGGAGTCAAGTCCTGCCTCCTACCTCACAGCTACTAGTGAATTTATGCGGTAGGTTTTCAGTTTCAACACTTTCACAGCAGTGGTTCTAGTACTTCTTTTGTTACCAAAACATTAGGGGTTCAGTCTAGGTCCTTTTGCTTGTTGCACAGAAAGCCAATCGCTGAGACAACAAGTATTACCAGGAAAGAAGGTTTCAATCAGGTGCCAAGAAGATGGGAGATCAGTCTCAAATCCATCTCCCTGACTGACTAAAATTGGGGCTTAGGCTGGATGTGGTGGCTTATGCATGTAATCCCAGCACTTTGAGAGGCAAGGTGGGAGGATCACTTGAGATCAAGAGTTTGAGACCCGCCTAGACAATATAGTGAGACTCCTGTCTCTGAAAAGAATAAAAAAAATCAGCTGGGTGTGGTGGTGCACACCTGTAGTCCCAGCTACTCAGGAGGGAAGACTGCTTGAGTCTGGGAGGTTGAGGCTGCAGTGAGCCATGATTGCAACACTGCATTCCAGCTTGGATGACAGAGTGAGACCCTGCCTCAGAATAAAATAAAATAAAAATTAGGGGTTTATATAACAGGGAATAAATGTATAATAACCACATGGGGGAAAACAGGAATTAGGGAGGAGTATGGAAGAGGAGTTTGTCAACACGCAGCAGGTGGTTGGTTAGGCAATCATAAATGGTGAGGGGTCTGGCATGTCATTGTGCAGACGCAGTGATCTAGTAAGTTTCAGCTCCTTGATACTGTCAGGGAGGCCTGATGGTTTGTTTCTTGAGAAGGCTTCTCAGATAAAACAAATGTAATTTTCTCAAGTTTCAAGACTGGAAAGGTAAATTTCTATGTTTATTCAAAATAAACCGTAAACATCAGTTCTGTGAGACAACTGGGCCAGTTTCACTTTGATTCATCCCTGAATTATTACTGTGACCTGCATGAAAATTCAGTTCTTAGTCATGGACTCAGCATTTTTTTATAGATTTCCACACGTTTGAGTAAGTGGAACGTTCAATTCCAGCACCAGAGTTCCAACTCCCTGAGAGCTCATTTCACCATTGGCAGTCCTGAATTTATTTCCATATTCAATGGTGGATTGCTGACTAAGAACCTCCTTTGCTTTAGTGGAGTCCCTGAATTTATAATTCATCAGCTGCCACTAAAGTCACATTCATTGCCATCCAAAACTGTTTTTCAAAGACCCTTTATCTTGATCTCTGAACATGAATTTTCTGCTGTACTTACTCACCTGGTGTTTACAAACTGCCTTTTATTTTGGGGGAACTTTGGTCCTGTTTGCATCTTATCTACGCAGGCAGATTGTAAACCCTTGAGGGCAGAACCACTTGTACTTTTCACCTTTCACAGACTGGACTTGAAATACATTTTTCTTGAAGCACTGACTGAGGTTGATCGCAGTCTCATGCATTCATGTTTTATAAAAAATATTTTCCCCATTGACTGATTTTTAAATTATAAAGTCATTTTTGTTTATTTAAAAAAAAGTCAGACCAGGCATGGTGGCTCAAGCCTGTAATCCCAGCACTTTGGGATGCCGAGGCGGGCAGATCTCTTGAGCTCAGGTTTGAGACCAGCCTGGTCAACATGGTGAAACCCTGTATCTACAAAAATAACAAAAAGTAGCTGGGGGTGGTGGCACACACCTGTAGGCCCAGCTATTCAGGAGGCTGAGGTGGGAGAATTGCTTGAGCCCAAGGAGGTGTGTGCCACCACTCCCAGCTAATGGCCAAACCCCATCTCTACCAAAAATATATAAAGAAATTGGCCAGGCATTGTGGGACATGCATGTAGTCCCGGCTACTTGGGAGGCTGAGGTGGGAGGATGGCTTGAGTCTGGGGGGCCGAGGTTGCAGTGAGTCGTGATTGTGCCACTGCATTTCAGCCTGGGTGACAGAATGAGACCCTGTCTCAAAAAAAAAAAAAAAAAAAAAAAAAAGGAAGACAGAAGGAAAAGAAAAGAAATTTTCTCTGGGTTTTAAATCCCGCGTTTGGAATTCCTATTATGCCGTGCAGAGGAGAGGTTTTGTGAGTCTGACTGTGTGTGTGTGTCTAATGTATGCTCAGCAAGTAAATTGGTTCTACCATTTCTCTAGATGACAAATTTGGTTTTTCTTACTTTGTTATCAAAAAACTTTAAAATCCAAGTGCTCCTCTCTAAAGTATCCTGTTTCTGCTAATGCCATACCCTTGCAGACTGAGTCCTGCTGAGAAAACCTTATAATTGGACCAGCTTATATATCAGAAATCATTGATTTTAGGGTTTTATTACTGGCAGCAAGGTATCATGTATTCTTAGAGACAGTGGAGTGATTTCTCACACATTGGGCAGAGAATGAATGTGGCAAGACTGACTCCTGACTCTGGGATCTTAGCACTTGTGATCTGGAGGGCTAAAGAGCTACAGCTGGGGAATTACTCTTTCCATTTGTAAACAAGAGTGGAGAAATTTCAGGCATAAATGACTGAGAACAGATTTTGTTGAAGTAGATGAGAACTTGAAACAATAGAGTCATCATTGAGTTACGCACGAGGTCACCTCCATACATCTGGCTCCCTAATCTTGACCTCTCTTTTTATGAGTACAATTTTGCAACCAAGGAAGTTGTGCAAAGAACCCAAACCACTTGGCAAATAACATTAGAGCTGAATGCACTAGAACTCTCTTGGCCTTAACAAACTGTTAGGTTCACGTGCGTGGCAGGGGGTTCTTCATGTCTAACCGCTGCACTGATGGCCTCATCTGCTGTCTCCAGAAGCCTAGCAGTGTATCAGTGGGTGGATCTCAAACTGAGATGAGATTTGACACCTTAGAGTTCTATAGACCAGAGACTTGGGACCCAGGAATGCGTGAATCCTGCCTTGCCAATCACATCCTCCCCCTTAGTTTCCCAGAGATCTGTATACACAAAGAGCAAAAACATGAGAGTCAAGATCCAGAGAAGCTCTCTTATCCCATGAATTGGGCCTGTGGTTAGCTGAATTAATGGAAAATATCATTCAGAAAGGGGAATCCTAAAAAACTACATGTGCAAACCCATGCTAGTCATTTTATTTTTGTTTAAAACACATAAACGTATACTTAGTAAAAATCACTTTTATGCTTTTAAAAAATACTAATTTTAAGTTGAAGAAAAAATATATTTACAAACCTTTTTTTTTTTTTTTTTGAGACAGGGTATAATTCTATTGCCTAGATTGGAGTGCAGTGGCGTGGTCTTGGTTCACTGCAGCCTCAATCTCCCAGACTCAAGCAATCCTCCCACCTCAGCCTCCCGAGTAGCTGGGACCACAGGTGCACACCACCACGTCCAGCTAATTTTTGTATTTTTTGTAGAGATGGGGTCTTGCTATATATCCCAGGCTGGTCTCGAACCCCTGGGCTCAAGCAGTCTGCCTGCCTCGGCCTTCCAAAGTGCTGGGATTATATAAAAATATTTTTTGCATAAACCATACCCATAATGTATTGTCTATGATTTTTTAGTTTTGGTTCCTTTAAATTGGAGCAAGGATTTCAAGACATCTGTAAAGCAATCTAACAGCAGAACTCTTGTAAATTTTAGTGGAAAATTTCCCAATGTTTTACATTTATTTCATCCATGCCTGGTTCTATAGCAATTTTGGTTAGCAAATTGCTTTAATTTTTTTCAAAGCTTTCAACATAATTTTTATTTTTAAAATCTCAATTTCTTTTAGTGCTCATGTTTTATTGGTTTTTATTTTATTTATTTATTTATTTTGAGACAGAGTTTCACTCTGTCACCCAGGCTGGAGTACAGTGGCACAATCTCAGCTCATTGCAGCCTCCGCCTCCCGGGCTCAAGCAATCCTCCCACCTCAGCCTCCAAAGTAACTGCAACAACAGGTGCCCACCATCATACCTGGCGAATTTTTGTATTTTTAGTAGAGACGGGGTTTTACCATGTTGGCCAGGCTGGTCTTGAGCTCCTGGACTCAAGCGATCCACCGCCTTGGCCTCCCAAAGTGTTGGGATTACAGGTGTGAGCCGCCCAGTTTTTTTTTTTTTTTTTTGAGGTGTAGTCTCGCATTGTCGCCCAGTCTGGAGTGCAGTGGCGCAATCTCGGCTCACTGCAACCTCCAACTCCCAGATTCAAATGATTGTCCTGCTTCAGCCTCCTGAGTAACTGAGATTACAGGCACCTGCCACCACGCCCAGCTAATTTTTGTATTTTTAGTAGAGACGGGATTTCACCACGTTGGACAGGCTGGTCTTGAACTCCTGACCTTGTGATCCACCTGCCTTGGCCTCTCAAAGTGCTGGGATTACAGGCTTGCGCCACCACGTCTGGCCCCAGCCCAGTTTTTATAATATTTAAATTACTTACAATAACATGTGCAAATGACATATACAGGTTGGGAAACAAAAGCAACCTTGCCTCTAACAATGGCTCTCAAATGTTAGCATGCCTCAGAATCACCTGGAGGGCTTGCTGAAACACGTATTCCCGGGTCCCACCCCCAGAGCTTCTGATCAGTAGGTCTGGGATGCAGCCTGAGAATGGGCATTACTGACAAGTTCTCAAGCGATAGTTGATGCAGTTGGTTCACAGACCACACTTTGAGAACCAATGTTTATAAAAATACATCTCAGTCAATGGAAGAAGTACACAGGTGTCCTAGAGCCCATGTGTTCCACCAAGGCTGCTTTATCAGCATACAAGTCAGCCATTGCGAGGCATGTACAGGTGTTTTATTTTTATTTTTTTTATTTTTTGAGACGGAGTCTCGCTCCGTCACCCAGGCTGGAGTGCAGTGGCACAATCTTGGCTCACTGCAAGCTCCGCCTCCCGGGTTCATGCCATTCTCCTACCTCAGCCTCCGGAGTAGCTGGGACTACAGGTGCCCGCCACCACACCTGGCTAATTTTTTGTATTCTTTAGTAGAGACAGGGTTTCACCGTGTTAGCCAGGATGGTCTCGATCTCCTGACCTCGTGATCCGCCCGCCTTGGCCTCCCAAAGTGCTGGGATTGCAGCCACCGTGCCCGGCCACAGGTGTTTAAAACACAAGTGTTCTAACTGCTTTGAGTTTGTAGCATGCCCTGGGTTTTCAGGATTCATATGGTCAGAGGGAATGAAAGCATTGCTTGATCAGGAGTTGGCTAAAGAGTTATCAATTAAAAGAGCATCTTAGTACAACTTTTTTTTTTAAACACCCAAGCCAATTTGGATACTCTATTCTAAAACATTCTGGAAAAGGGGAAAGTTTAGAGTATGTGGCTTAGATCCGAAGCCTAAGCCAAGCCTTCAACACCTCTCTAAATTGTTACATTAGTCTAAATTATGGGGCCAGCATAATTATGAGGTATCCCTCTGAGGGACAGAAGTGGCCGGACTCAGATTATACCCCATGGTATAAGAGAGAGGTAGAGTCTGAGTTTCTGACTTTTAGGTGTAGTGACCTGACCACTCATCATTGCAGCACCATCAATGTCCTACAAGTTGGAAGTCAGATCAGCAGCTCCTGTTTTTGTAGGGGATACTAAGAAGCGGGTGGCCATAGATAGGACTGGATGACTGATGGCAGGCACCCATATCCGGGATTGGGAGAGTTTCATGATGGTGAGTCGAGCCCAGCACGAGGAAGTTGAAGCTGGGGATTGTTGCCTGCTAACACAGGCCCATGCAGGCTCTGGTATGGCCAACTCCTGTGACAAACAGACTGGACCGTGTGCCAGGGTTTAGCCTTCCTCGATCTCAGTGTTCCCAGTGTCACCATTGATTCATTTAATGATCCCTTGGTTCTTGAGAAATGAGAAATGAACTGTTAGAAGGAGGTGGTGCTAGCTCAGTCGTTATGACTCCACTCTAGCAAGCGGCTAACGTTCCATGACGTTCAGACCCTGAGACGACATGAATGCCCTATCCCCAACATAATGACTTGTGAATTTAACCTGCAAATACTAGGTTCTACTAGAACTCTTTAGGGAGCTGAAGTTACAAAAACAGTATTTAGACTGAAACTTTTTTTTTTTTGAGACAGAGTCTTGCTCTGTCGCCCGGGCTGGAGTGTAGTGGTGCAATTTTGGCTCACTGCAACCTTCGTCTCCTGGGTTCAAGCAATTCTTCCTGCCTCAGCTTTCCGAGTAGCTGGGATTACAGGCACCCGCCACCATGCCCAGCTAATTTTTGTATTTTTAGTAGAGACAGGGTTTCGCCATGTTGGCCAGGCGGTTCCAAACTCCTGACCTCCGGTGATCC
>NW_012106598.1:953703-1014296 GCF_000951045.1 Mandrillus leucophaeus
AACTCCTGACCTCCGGTGATCCATCCGCCTTGGCCTCCCAAAGTGCTGGAATTACAGGCATGAGCCACCACTCCCGGCCTAGACTGAGACTTAATGAAGCTTTGGAGCAAAAGAATAAACTTAACACAGGTTATTACTCTTTACAAATCTTTAGTGTTTGCCTTTGCATCTTTTTATTACTATGCTAAATATGTCATTATCTTCTCCATGCGTGGTTGTGCTTTTTAAAATTTTACATGTGTATTAATTTTGTAGATTCTATTTCCTTGTTATTATTGACACACTTTTGATACTAATATATCCTAAAACATTGTAGGGAGTACTTTTTTTTTGAAAAGGGACTTGTCTTAAGCTCCTGAGCTCAAATGATTGCCCTGCCTCAGTCTCCCAAGTAGCTGGGATTTCCAGAAACAACTTTTTTTTTTTTGAGACAGGGTCTTGCTCTGTCGACCCCAGAGTCGATCCTAGGTGCACTCTCTTTTTCTCATTTCATCTCTAATCCAACAGGAATCCTGTTAGCCTACCTTCAGTATTTACCGGTGTATTAGTTTGCTAGAGCTGTGCTCTGGTTTGGATATGGTTTATTTGGCTTCACCGGGTCTCGTGTTGAAATTTGATCTCTGTGGCCAGGCACAGTGGCTCCTGCCTGTAATCCCAGCACTTTGGGAGGCTGAGGCAGGTGGATCTCTTGAACTCAGGAGTTTGAGGCCAGCCTGGCCCACATGGCAAAACCCTGTTCCTACTAAAAATATAAAAATTAACTGGGTGTGGTGGTGCACACCTGTAGTCCCAGCTACTTGGACGGCTGAGGCAGGAGGATCACTTGAACCCAGGAGGTTGAGGCTGCAGTGAGCAGAGGTGATGCCACTGCACTCCAGCCTGGGTGACAAGAGAGACCCTGTCTCAAAAAAAAAAAAAAAAAAAAGAAAAGAAAAGAAAAAAGAGAAAATAAATTTGATTCCCAGTGTTGGAGGTGGGGCCTGCTGGGAGGTGTTCGGGAACACCAGTCATATTAATTAGAGCTCACCACCCTAATGAGCACATTTTAACTTGGTTACTTCTGCAAAGACCCTATTTCCAAATAAGACCACATTAGTAGGTACCAGGGTTTAGGACTCCAACATGTCTTTTTGGGGGACACAATTCAACCCATAACTTCCAGAACACCACTCCCCCTTATCCCCTGCAGCATCCCAGTTTAAGCCTCCACCCATCCCCCCTGGGATCACTGGAGTCACTTCCTTACTGGTTTTCCACTCTCACATTTGCCCTCTCAGCATGAGTCCAGAACCCTGCAGTGACTCCCAACTCATTCAGACTAAAAGCTGAGGTCCTTGTATGGCCCATGGGTCCCTCCTGACTGCCCCCTTCTCATCTCCTACCTCTCTCCCTCCTCCAGCCACCCTGGCCTGTTTGCTGATCCTCCAGCCCCCCAAGCAGAGTCCCACCTCTTGGCCTTCACACTTGCTGTTTCTTTTGCCCAAGATACTATCTCCCAGATACCCTTATGGCTCGTATGTTAGTCAGCACTGTTCCTAACCACCCACCTTCTCAGAGAGGCCTTTCCTGACCACCTCTATTACATCCCACCCGCTACCCACTCCCCCACTGACCCTACTCCTATTCATTGTTTTGTGTTTCTCCAGAATTTTCTTTATTTCCTAATAGTCTATGCTATTTACTTATTTTATTTCTTATCTGTTCCCCAGTTCCACCATCATTATCCAAATGTAAGCTCCTCGGGCTGGAATTTTGGATTGTTTTGTAACTCGTTCTATCCTTAGCACCTAAAACAGGACCTGGCCCATAGTAGGTACTCAGCAAATATTTGTGGAACTACTGAAAAATCAGCCAGTGTATTTTCTCATACATTATTAAACCATTTACCCTTATTCAATGGTCATCTTATTTTCTAGGGTTTTTTGTTGTTGTTGTACACAACACTGTTAATAGCTTATTGTATATAATTTCACCCTTTTCCCAGCTGTTTCTTTGGGTTTCACATCCAGGGTGAACATTGTCAAATTGCCTTCTGAAAGGATCTTTCTCAATTTATAATGCCCCCACCATTAGTAACGCTGCTGCCTTTCTACCACTGGGTTTTCTCTCATCTTATTTTTGCCAGTTTACTAGCTGTAAGTGCACCTTGTGATGATTTTGATTTGCAGTTCTTTAACTTTTAAATGCAATAGTCCACTTGTTCTTTAGTTTATCTTCCTGTATGAATTGCCTGATACAGACTCCTGATTTTTTTTTTTTTTGAGGAGGGCAGAGACCTTGGGTTCATATCTATTTATTCTACTCTTTTTGGGGGGCAATAATATTAATCCTAAGTAATATCTGTTATCAGTATGCCCTCATCCTACCGTTCCCTTTTCCTCTGTTTGCATTTCTAATTCTGAATGTGTTTTATTCTCTCCAGCTGTGGACTACTGTGCTTCAGAAAACCACGGATGTGAACATGAATGTGTAAATGCTGATGGCTCCTACCTTTGCCAGTGCCATGAAGGATTTGCCCTTAACCCAGATAAAAAAACGTGTACAAGTAAGTTACACACATATGCACACACAGAGAAATGTTGATGTTATTGCTGTAGTAACTGTGGCCAT
The DNA here is from genome assembly GCF_000951045.1 of Mandrillus leucophaeus. NCBI lineage: Eukaryota > Metazoa > Chordata > Mammalia > Primates > Cercopithecidae > Mandrillus > Mandrillus leucophaeus. The sequence goes on from NW_012106598.1 coordinate 956,314, forward strand.
GGAAATCTCTCAAGTATAGATTAGCATATAATTATGTCATGGAGGTCTAATACCTTTTGCCCCATTCCTCTTCTGTCAGGACTTTCATGACTTGGCTTAAGACCATAGACCACTGTATCTCAACATCACTATTCAGGGAATATGATGAAGGTACCATGACTGTTCCTTCAGCATCTGCTGAGCGTGCTGACAATCAGACGAACTTATTTCATGCTAACTCAGCCTGACTGTGCCCATCAGCACTAACAGGGCTTGAGATGTTTTCATTGAAGCTTTGTGGCTTGTGGGCTTTAGCTCTGACTCCACACAAGAAAATCGCTGAGCCAAAAAGAATCGTAAGTGGTTTCTTCTGGTGGACGGCAGTTTGCAAAGAACTGCTCATTTTTTGCTTGAGATATTTAGTTCAATTTGATTTTAACTATATACATAAAAATCAGAATTAATTTCACCTCCCAAAATCTGAACATAAAACTCTATAAATTAAAGATGATCATTAGTTTTGCACAAAAGATAATAACTAGTTGCAAAAAGATTCCAAAAGTGTTCTATTAAATATAAAGGTATATCAGGAGACTTAAGGGATTGTGTGTGGATTATTATCCTTCTATAGGGAGAATCACTTGAGAAAAGCTTGTTTTTTAAGTATTAGGGCCAAGCATTTATAAAAAGTGAACTTTAATAACAATCTAGAATAATGTAAGGCACCTCAGAGACATGCATCAGTGAGAAAACAGGATTTTAATTCATAAAAAGTTAATGTACCTACAACCTTTCTAAAATGCTAAAATATATTCATTATGTAAAACAGGATGTGTCTACACAAAACCTTTTTCAACATAAACTTACTTCCTACTCTTCAATACCTAGATGTCAGCAGCTTACAAACACCAGAGCTGGAGGTGTGGGTGATGTATGGAACTATAAGGGACACATTAGGTCAAAAGCATACATTTCTGGAGCCCCAGCCATGTGCCAATAGAAATGAATAAGGCAAGGTCCTTAATGGAGAAGATACTGTGGCTGAGTCTTGGAAGTGGAGCTGTCATTCACTAGGCAGAAAAGGGTGAGGTGGGGGTTCCAGGAGAAGGAAAGAAGTCGAAGATGTGAACCAGGCAGAGAACTGTAGTCTCCATGCCCCGTGCATGACTGGAGTATACTGTGGTTTATTTGTTTTGTTTATTGAAAGAGTAAGTAAATGAATGAGTGGGCTTTTGTGTTCCTGGTCTCCCTTCCCTTCTGAATATTCTGAACTATAAAATAGCAGCCTGGGCTGTCGTTGTGGTTGGGGAGTTGTGGTTGTTGGGCTGATGAGTCAGTGTTCCTCATCAAAGAGGAGGTCGTGGGCTGCCAGCAGCCAGCCTTGGTTCCAATCCCAGCTTCTCTGCTTTTTCTCTTGGTGATCTTGAGCAAGTTATTTATGCCTCAGTTTCCTCAGTTACCATAGAGGATGATAATACTGCCTACTACATAGCATTATTCTTTCCTTTTTTTTTTTTTTTTTTTTTTTTTGACACTGGGTCTTACTCTATCACCCAGGCTGGGGAGCAGTGATGCAACCTCGGCTCACTGCAACCTCCACCTCCTGGGTTCAAGCGATTCCCCCACCTCAGCCTCCCGAGTGCCTGAGACTATAGGCTCGCACCACCACACCCAGCTAATTTTTTTGGTATTTTTTGATAGCAATGGTGTTTCACTATATTAGCCAGGCTGGTGTCGAATCCCTGACCTCAAGAGATCCACCCACCTCAGCCTCCCAAAGTGCTGGCAATACAGTCATGAGCCATAGCACCCGGCCATAGCATAATCTTGAAGACCAAATGAGGCTGAGCACAGTGGCTCCCGCCTGTAATCCCAGCACTTTGGAAAGAGAAGCAGGAGGATTACTTGAGCCCAGGAGTTTGAGACCAGCCCTGGTAATATGGAGGGACGCTATTTCTACAAAAACTTTTTTTTTTTCTAAATTAACCAGGCATGGTGACAAGTGTCTGTACTCCCAGCTACTTGGGAGGCTCAGGTGGGAAGACCACTAGGTGAGCCTGGGAGGTTGGGGCTGTAGTGAGTCATGATGGCACCACTGCACTCCAGCCTGGATGACACAGTAAGACTTTGTCTTAAAAAAAAAAAAAAGCTAAAAAGGGACGATGTGGGCTTCAAAGACTTTATTTCTTTATTTATTATCATTATGTTTTTTAGAAATAGGATCTTGCTCTATCACCCATGCTGGAGTGTAGTGGTGCAATCCTAGCTCACTGCAGCTTCCAACTCCTGGGCTCCAGCAATCCTCCCACCTCAGCCTCCCAAAGTGCTGGAATTATGGTCATCATGAGCCACCACACCTGGCCTCCAAAACTCTAAATTTTTATTTATTGTGCATATACCACATGTCTGGGCTAAGTTTAAAGGTGCATAAACCGTTCAAGATTTCGACTGCAGGCTGGTGAGGGACCCTAGCCATAGCCACACTGAGTAGCTGAGTCATGGTGCCAGGAGTTATGTGACCAACAGCCTACAGTGTGATGCAACCAGGACTACAGCAGGAGTTAGAGGAAGGAGACCAGTTAGACGAGAACAGGTGAGATGCTGCCTTGCAGGGATGAGGGCTGGAGAAAAACACATATCCTAGCCAGTCTCCTACCTGCCTCTCCAGACTGCACCCCCTGGCTGGGGTCACCTGATTTCCACCCCAGCACCAGCCCTAGTTCCCAGAGTGGCACCATCTTCCCCACCCTGTGGCTCAGCATGCCTCCTGTCCCAGATCCCCAGCCCAGGGTGGTGCAGGCAAGGAGAGTGTTGGAGCCCTGGAATCGGACCCTGGAAGTAGATACCGCAGCGTAGGGGGACTGGGAGAGGAGGTTTGGCTAGGAGCCACGGGAGGGGCTGATCCAGCTGTGAGGTCTCACCAGCTAGGCAGCGAACCCAGCAGTGCAGTTGTCAGAATCAAGACCCAGAAGTGGGCCGCCCCAATACGTGGGCAGGGAAGAGGGCTGGGAGATTGGAGGGTTCCAGCAGGCAGCCTCAGGGCAGTACATCCCTTAGAAGAGCCCTCTTCCAACCATGCTTGGGTGGGCAGGAGCCAGACCCGGGAGGAGGGAGACAAGAGGAAGAGAGGAGACAGAGTACTTGGAAAGCTAAAAGTAGAAAGTAAGGCAAAAGCTCAGTCGTAAGAGTGAAACGCTCAGGAATGCTCGAGATCTGTGGCGGGGACAAGAACTGAGAAACAGGGACCAGTTAAAATTACAGAAACAGGATAGAGGCAGAAGCTCAGATCCGAGGCAGCCACCCTGTTAGTACGAAGGCCTCCCACCGGCTTCCAGCCAAGTCAGCCTGGCTACTGCTGTGATGTTGAAAGATTTTTTTTTAAAATTCTACTTCTTATAAACTTGCAAAAAATAAAATAAACTCAGTTTCTTAAATTTCAGCCTATATTTTTAACCAAAAATATATTTGAAAGCGAATCAAATTAGTACGTATGCAATTATTGTCTAAAAAATGTAGACTAGTCAATGTAATAAAGCAAGCATGGTTAATTTATGATTAAGCCAAAATGTACATAATAGGGCTTCATGTTCATGAACTAGTACTATAATTTGAAATATGTAAGTGTTGTTCAAAAAAGCACTACCTTTATGTCAATTTCTTACCCTGGAGCTGCCCATCCAAACCTAGAGGGGAGAAAGGTGGAAACAGGTACCATCAGTTTGCAAAATGTTAGCAAGACTTTTTTTTTTTTTTTGGTATTGTTGTAAAACATACATAATAGAAAATTTATCACTGTACCCATTCAGTGGCATTAAATACATTCACATTGTGAAAAACGCATATCCTAGCCTGTGTCCTTCCTGCCTCTCCAGACCACACCCCTTGGCTGGGGTCACCTGATTTCCACCCAGCTATAACTATCCTCACCATCCATCTCCAGAACTTTTCGTCATCCCAAACTGAAACACTGTACCCATTGAACAATAACTCCCCATTGCCTGCCCTGCCAACCACCATTCTACTTTCTGTCTGAATTTCACCACTCTCGGTACTTCATGTAAGTGGGATTGTACGGTATTTGTCCTTTGCTGTCTGACATATTTCACTTAGCATAACGTCCTCAAGGTTTATCTGTGTTGTAGTATATATCAGAATTTCCTTCCTTTTTAAGACTGCATAGTATTCAATTGTATGTATATACCCCATTTTGTTTATTCATCTGTTGATGGACATTTGGGCTACTTCCATCTTTTGCCTATTGTGAATAATGCTACTATAAACATGAGTGTTCCAGTCCTTGCTTTCAGTTCTTGTGGGTTTTTATACCCAGAAGTGGAATTGCTGGTCATCTGGTAGCAAGACTTTTTGAGATCCAAATTGAAACCCTTACTCTTTAGCCAAGCATGAGAAAGAACACTCTCAGATATCCAGGGTCTTTTCACCAGAAAGATCTATAGAGGACTTCAGTCCGCTGGACAGGGATTCATGTTTTTGGTAGCAAGGAGACTGTGGGCTTTGAGTCTAATGCTCAATCATCTAATGCCTGTAATGATGAATAAAGGCAATTGTGGACACCATCTTTTGCATGTTGCCATTTATTATTTTTGTACTTGGAGGTCATTATGCTCATTGATTTTCAGTCTCCAGTGATAACTTGGTTGACATTTCCATCCTTATTTTTCAAATAAGAATGTTCTGCACAGAGTAAAGCACTGAATGAATATTTTTGTGTTTGCACTAAAAACAAAACACAGAAGGAAATAAACTTTTTAAAGGAGAGATGAGGTCTGCTATGTTGCTCAGGTTGGACTAGACCTCCTGACCTCAAGTGATTCTCCCAGCTTGACCTCCCAAAGTGCTGAGATGAGCCACCATTCCTGGCCGGAAATAATTTTATACTGAATCCGCAATAGAAGAACTACAAAGTATCGGTTGTCAGGTTTCTTGGCCAGGGCATAGATAACATACTGAGTGCCACTACCTTCCTACAGCCTGTAATATGTCACTTTTGTGCCTCCCTATGTGCATAAATCAAACACTTTCAGCTGGAAGAGGCCTTAAAGTTCAACCTAGTTCTTGCCCAACTATCCATCCTACAATACTCTCACTGTGCCATCATCCAACCTGCACTTGAATACCCCTACTGACAGGATATTCACTACACTCCATGGCAGTTCGTTCCACTTTGTATAGCTCTGACTCTTAGAAAGTGATTCCCTAGACGGAGCTGATATCTATTTCCTTGCTCTTAGAAATAAATCAAACAAATTTGGCTACTTGCATTCTTTGTGGCCACTAAGAATGAGTCATATCAGAGTAACTTTATTTCATTTAGTAGACTAGCCAGGCGTGGAAAATGTAGTAGCGACCATCTAAACTTTAATAGGCATTTGACCAATTTGTGTGTGGAGAAATTTGTGCTCAAGGAATGATTGGTTGGGTTTGTAACTGGCCAAATGTCTGTAACCACAGGATGCTGATTGTTGAACTGAGATCCTCCTAGAAGGAGGTTTTTAAACAGTTTGCTGGGAAGAAGACTTATGGAGGGCATGGGAACTGTCTTCCATTTGTAACGTCCCCCATGTTGCTTCTTGGTGTGCAATGTTTATGTATCTAAACCCTCAAAAAACACACTCCAGTAAGAGTAATACCAATAACCTTTATTCATTCCACAAAATATTTGTTGAGTAGCTACTATGTGTCAGATATGATTGTAGACACTGGGCATGCAGTAATAAATTATACAGACCAAAAAAACCCCACCAATATCTGTCCTTATAGAGCCCACATTCTATTGGAGCAGGATAAGAGAATACTACAGGTCTCAACAGCAAAGTAATACTAGCCTTTGATTAAAGATTTGAAGGCAGTGACAGAGGGAGGAAACCTGAGGCAGAGGTAGAAATGAAATTCTATGAAATAAAATGATCTGTGATACTATCACACAGCACCAGTACAAAATGGATATTGTTTTAGTCCATTTGTGTTGCTATAAAGGAACACCTGAGACTGGGTAATTTATAAAGAAAATAAAGTTTATTTGGCTTCTGATTCTGCTGGCTGGAAGATTGGGCATCTAGTGAAAGCCTAAGGCTGCTTCCACTCACAGCGGAAGGTGATGTGGAGCCGAGTGTGCAGAGGTCACATGGTGAGAGAGGAAGCAAGAGAGAAAGGATGGGGAGGTGCCAGGCTCTTTTTAACAACCAGCTCTCATGAGAACTAACAGAGCCAACGTACTCATTACTGTGAGGACAGCACCGAGCTATTCATCAGGGATTCCCCACCAGGACCCAAACACCTCCCATTAAGCCCCACCTCCAACACTGGGGATTAAATTTTAACATGAAGTTTATGCGAACAAACATCCGAACTGTAGCAGATATGCACCTGAAGATATATATATTGTTTTCAGCCATGTTCCCTGATTATTTTCTTCTGCAAATCACAGGACACTTCCTACATGGTCCTTTTTTTTTTTTTTTTTTTTTTTTTTGGAGACGGAGTCTAACTGGTCGCCCAGGCTGGAGTGCAGTGGCCCTATCTCGGCTCACTGCAAGCTCCGCCTCCCGGGTTCACGCCATTCTCCTGCCTCAGTCTCCCAAGTAGCTGGGACTACAGGTGCCTGCCACCACGCCCGGCTAATTTTTTGTATTTTTAGCAGAGACGGGGTTTCACTGTGTTAGCCAGGATGGTCTCAATCTCCGGACCTCATGATCCGCCCGCCTTGGCCTCCAAAGTGCTGGGATTACAGGCGTGAGCCACCGCGCCCGGTGCATTGTTCCTTTTTGTATATTATTTGGGCCATTTTCCATGGCAACTAGTTTCACAATTACAAATGTGTACATTTATTTTTAGTACTTTTTCTGATTACAAAAGTAATACAGGCTCGTTGAGGGAAACTGGTTCCTATAGAAATGCAATTCTATGAAATAAAATGATCTGTGATACTATCACTCAGAGAAAACCATTGTTTTCGTGTTTTGTTTTGTTTTGTGAGACGGGGTTCTCACCATGTTGCCCAGGCTGGTCTTGATCTCCTTAGCTCAAGCAGTCCTTGTGCCTCAGCCTCCCAAGTGTTGAGATTATAGGCGCACACTACTGCATCTAGCTGATAATGATTGTTTATGCCAATTTGGAACATTTCTCTCCAGTCTTTTTTTAATGTATGTATATGGATTTTTTATGGAGTTGAGATCATGCAGTATAACAATAAATCATAAGCATTTTGACATGTCACTTCAACGTTATCAAAAACATTTTAATAACTGTGTAAAATTCTGTTAAAGGCATATGTCAGAATGTATTCAGGTTTATTTGGCTGCTCAAATAGTATTGTGATAAACATTCTTACGCTTGAATCTTTTTTTTCTGATCATTTTCTTAGGAACACAACAAAAAAGGAAATTTATTGAGTCAAAGGCTATTAACATTTTTAAGGCTTTTGATACATATTCAAAATTATTTTCCAAAAACATTTTACTGATTTATACTCTACCGTAAGTGTTTAAGGGAGCAATTTTTATTTTTAAATTAAATTGTTTATGATTTCAATAGGTTTTTGGGGAACAGGTGGTGTTTGGTTACATGGACAAGTCCTTTAGTGGTGATTCTGAGATTTTCGGTACACCCATCACCTGAGCAGGATATGTAATACCCAATGTGTAGTCTTTTATTCCTCACCAGCCTTCCACCCCAAGTCCATTGTATCATTCTTATGCCTGATGCATCCTAAATCTTAGCTCCCATTTAAAAGTGAGAAGTGGGATATTTGGTTTTCCATTCCTGAGTTACTTCACTTAGAATAATGGTCTCCAACTCCTTCTAGGTTGCTGCAAATGCCATTATTTTGTTCCTTTTTATGGCTAAGTAGTATTCCATGGTGTATATAGACACTATATTTTCTTTATCCACTTGTTGATTGATGGGCATTGGCGCTGGTTCCATATTTTAGCAATTGCGAATTGTGTTGCTATAAACATGTATGTGCAAGTATCTTTTTCATACAATGACTTATTCTCCTCTGGGTAGATACTCAGTAGTGGGATTGCTGGATCAAATGGTAGATCTACTTTTAGTTCTTTGAGGAATCTCCACACTGTTTTCCATAGTAGTTGTACTAGTTTACATTCCCACCAGCAGTGAAAAAGGAATTTGTCTATTTCATCTTCACACATGGACACATGGTAGGGAACACACACCGGGGCCTGTAGCAGGAAGCAGGGAGAGGGAAAGCATCCGGAAGAATAGCTAATGGATGCTGGGCTTAATACCTGGGTGATGCGCTGATCTGTGCAGCAAACCACTATGGCACATATTTACCTAACAAACCTGCACATTCTGCACATGTACCCTAGAACTTAAAATAAAAGTTGAAGAAAAAAAAAGTGTTTCTTAAGGGGGCAACTTTAAAAAATTTTGCTGATTTTCTAGGAGAAAATTGCTTCTTTATGCTTTTTTATCATGTCTTTAATACCTGTTCTTCATAAAATTATCCAATTATGTATATCTAATTTATAAATGTATATTTATTGGTGTTATTATTTGATTACTGAATATTTTCCAATATAAGTGATTGTAAGGGAATCCTACAAATTTCATAAAGCAAGAACCGTGCCTCTTTGTTCAGTGCTGATCCTAGTGCCTGCCCCATGGTAAATGCTCAGGAGTGTTTACTGAATGAATGAATGGACAGGGAACTGAACATGTCTTCATATATGAGACATTGAAGAGAGAGGGAATAATAAAGATCTGAGCTAAAATAAAAGGAATAGAAGACATAAAAGCAATAGAGAAAACTGGTAAAAACCAAAATGTGGTTTTTTTAGAAGATTAAAAAAATTCATAAATGTCTAACCAGACTAGTCAAGGAAGAAAAAAGAGAGAAGACACAAATTCCTAATATTAGGAATGAGAAAGTGGACATCAATACATATCCTACAAACTTTGAAGGATAATACAGGCCAAGCATGGTGGATCATGCCTGTAATCTGAACACTTTGGGAGGCCAAAGCAGGAGGATCACTTGAGGCAAGGAGTTCAAGACCAGCCTGGGCAACATAGAGCCCATCTCCACCAAAAAAAAAAAAATATATATATATATATATATATATTTTTATGGTCTGAATAGATCTCTATCTATTAAAAGAAATGGAATGTGCACTTTAAAACCTTCCCACAGAGAAGACTTCAAACCTAGTTGGCTTAACTGGTGAATTCTACCAAACATTTGAAGAAAAACTAATACTAATTCTACACAAATTATTCCAAAAAATTGAAGAGGAAAAACAATTTTCAACTGATTCTATGAGGCTATCATTGCCCTGATGCCCAAACCAGAAAAGAAAGACATAAAAAAAGAAAACTAGACACAAATATTTCTCATGAAATACCTGCAAAAGTTCTTTAAATAGTTTCTAGCAATCAAATTCAACAATATATTGAAAAGTACAATACATCATGACCAAGTGAATTCCAGGAATTCAAAGTTGGCTTAACATTCAAAACTCAATCGATGTAATTCATAATATTAACATACTAAAAAGTCAAAACCGTATGAGCCATCTCAATAGATGCAGAAAAGACATTGGATAAGATCTGACATTCATTTATTCTTCAAATAAACTTTCAGCAAATTAGGAATGAAGGTAACTGCCTGAATCTGATAAAGTACATCAATGAAAAAACCATCAGCTAACATCATACTTAATAGTGAAAGACAGTGCTTTCTTTCAGGAATAAATTTTCTTTTTCTTTCAGGAATAAAATTTCTTTTCACATCAGGAATAAAACAATGTCCACTCATACCACTTCTATTTAATATTGTACTGGAAGTTCTAGTCGGTGCAATAAGACAGAGAAAGATAAATGATACCTAGATTGTAAAAAAAAAACCATCTTTATTAACAGATAACATGATCACCTATGTAGAAAATCCAGTGGAATCTACAAAAAAGCTACTAGAACTTTTAATAGCAAGTGAATTTATCAAGGTTGCAGGACACAAAATTAATATACAAAAATAAGTTAATTTTATATACTTACAATGGACAATCAAAATATGAAATTTAAAAAATATCTTTCAGGCTGGGCGCGGTGGCTTATGCCTGTAATCCCAGCACAATGGGAGACCAAAGCGGGCGGATCACTTGAGGTCAGGAGTTTGAGACAAGCCTGGCCAATGTGGTGAAACCTTGTCTCTACTAAAAATACAAAAATTAGCCAGGCATGGTGGCAGGTGCCTGTAATCCCAGCTACTTGGGAAGCTGAGGCAGGGGAATTGCTTGAACCCAGGAGGCAGAGGTTTCAGTGAGCTGAGATTGCGCCACTGCATTCCAGCCTGGGTGACAGAGCAAGACTCTGTCAAAAAAAACAAACAAACAAACAAACAAAAAAACAAGCCTCTCAATAAAAATGGGCAAAATATTTGAATAGACACTTCACCAAAGAATATATGGAGATGGCAAAGAAGCATTTGAAAATATATTCTACAACATTAGTCATTAGGTAAATACAAAGTGAAGTCATATTGAGATAATCATACCCACTAGAATGACTAAAATTACCAAGTGTTGATGAGGATACGGAGCAACTGGAACTCTCATAAATTGCTGGTGGGAATGTTTAAGCAGTTAAGCATACATGTCCCATATGACTCAGCCATTATGCAAGAGGAATGAAAGCGTATATACACACAAAAACTTGCACATTAATGTTCATGGCTGCTTTATTTGTGATAGCCCCAAACTGGAAACAGGTAAACAGCCCTTCAGCAAGTGAATGGATAAACAAATTGTGTTATAATCACATAGTGAAATACTACTCTGCAATAAAAAGGAACAAACTATTGACACACATATGAATATAGATGAATCTCAAAATAATTATGCTGAATGAAAGAAACCAGACCAAAAAGAATACATACTATATGATTGCATTTATTTAAAATTCCACGGGGAGATAAAAAAAGAAGATAAAAATAAAATTCTAGAAAATGCAAACTGATTTATCTGGATAGAAGATAAATGGTTATTTGGGACTGGAGAGAGTGGGGAAGAATGAATTAGAAAGGGGCAGGAGGAAAGTTTTGAGAGTAATACATGTGCTTATTATTTTGATTGTGGCGATGGTTTCATGGCAGGTTACATATGCAAAATGCATCAGATTGTTTTTCTTGAGTATGTGCAGTTTGGTTTTTGTCCATTATACCTCATAAAAACTAAAAACAAGTAGAAGAGACTGTATTATTCCAAAATTGCTATGCCATAAAACACAAAGAGAGGCTGTGGAAATGTTCTGGCCCGTCACTATCCAGTGGGACACTCTGGTGGATGGAATGCTCTGTTTGCATCAGACAGTACAGTAGTCAGGAGCCATATGTGGCCACTGAGCACTTGAGATACAGCCAGTGCAACCCAGCAACTGAATTTTTGTTTCATTTTTGTTGTTGTTGTTGTTAGAGACAGGCTCTTGCTTTGTTGCCCAGGCTGGAGCGCAGTGGTACAGTCATAGCTCATAGCTCACTGCAATCACCACTCCTGGGCTCATAAGATCCTCTGGCCTCAGCCTCCCTTGTAACTGGGACTATAGGCAGGTGCCATCATGCTCAGCTAACTTAAAAAAATTCTTTTTTTGCCAGATGCAGTGGCTCATGCCTGTAATCCTAGCACTTTGGGAGGCTGAGGCGGGTGGATTGCCTGAGTTCAGGAGTTCGAGAACAGCCTGGGCAACACAGTGAAACCCTGTCTCTACTAAATTACAAAAAATTAGCTGGGCGTGGTGGCGTGCGCCTGTAGTCCCAGCTACTTAGGAGGCTGAGGCAGGAGAATTGCTTGAACCCGGGAGGCAGAGGTTTCAGTGAGCTGAGATTGCGCCACTGCATTCCAGCCTGGGTGACAGAGCAAGACTCTGTCAAAAAAAACAAACAAACAAACAAACAAAAAAACAAGCCTCTCAATAAAAATGGGCAAAATATTTGAATAGACACTTCACCAAAGAATATATGGAGATGGCAAAGAAGCATTTGAAAATATATTCTACAACATTAGTCATTAGGTAAATACAAAGTGAAGTCATATTGAGATAATCATACCCACTAGAATGACTAAAATTACCAAGTGTTGATGAGGATACGGAGCAACTGGAACTCTCATAAATTGCTGGTGGGAATGTTTAAGCAGTTAAGCATACATGTCCCATATGACTCAGCCATTATGCAAGAGGAATGAAAGCGTATATACACACAAAAACTTGCACATTAATGTTCATGGCTGCTTTATTTGTGATAGCCCCAAACTGGAAACAGGTAAACAGCCCTTCAGCAAGTGAATGGATAAACAAATTGTGTTATAATCACATAGTGAAATACTACTCTGCAATAAAAAGGAACAAACTATTGACACACATATGAATATAGATGAATCTCAAAATAATTATGCTGAATGAAAGAAACCAGACCAAAAAGAATACATACTATATGATTGCATTTATTTAAAATTCCACGGGGAGATAAAAAAAGAAGATAAAAATAAAATTCTAGAAAATGCAAACTGATTTATCTGGATAGAAGATAAATGGTTATTTGGGACTGGAGAGAGTGGGGAAGAATGAATTAGAAAGGGGCAGGAGGAAAGTTTTGAGAGTAATACATGTGCTTATTATTTTGATTGTGGCGATGGTTTCATGGCAGGTTACATATGCAAAATGCATCAGATTGTTTTTCTTGAGTATGTGCAGTTTGGTTTTTGTCCATTATACCTCATAAAAACTAAAAACAAGTAGAAGAGACTGTATTATTCCAAAATTGCTATGCCATAAAACACAAAGAGAGGCTGTGGAAATGTTCTGGCCCGTCACTATCCAGTGGGACACTCTGGTGGATGGAATGCTCTGTTTGCATCAGACAGTACAGTAGTCAGGAGCCATATGTGGCCACTGAGCACTTGAGATACAGCCAGTGCAACCCAGCAACTGAATTTTTGTTTCATTTTTGTTGTTGTTGTTGTTAGAGACAGGCTCTTGCTTTGTTGCCCAGGCTGGAGCGCAGTGGTACAGTCATAGCTCATAGCTCACTGCAATCACCACTCCTGGGCTCATAAGATCCTCTGGCCTCAGCCTCCCTTGTAACTGGGACTATAGGCAGGTGCCATCATGCTCAGCTAACTTAAAAAAATTCTTTTTTTGCCAGATGCAGTGGCTCATGCCTGTAATCCTAGCACTTTGGGAGGCTGAGGCGGGTGGATTGCCTGAGTTCAGGAGTTCGAGAACAGCCTGGGCAACACAGTGAAACCCTGTCTCTACTAAATTACAAAAAATTAGCTGGGCGTGGTGGCGTGCGCCTGTAGTCCCAGCTACTTAGGAGGCTGAGGCAGGAGAATTTCTTGAACCCGGGAGGCAGAGGTTGCAGTGAGCTGAGATTGTGGCATTGCACTCCATCCTGGGCAACAGAGCGAGACTCCGTCTCAAAAAAAAAAAAAAAATTCTTTTTTTGGAAATGGGGTCTTGCTGTGTTGCTCAGGCTGGTCTCAAATTTCTGGATTCAAGCAATCCTCCAGCCTCAGCTTCACAAAGCGCTGGGTTCACAAGCATGAGCCACCACCCCTGGCTGAATTTTTATTGTTATTTCATTTTAATCAATTTTAATTTAAATAGACATATTAGGCAGCATGGTTCTAGATTAAGGGAGACTAAGCAGATATGACAACAAAATACGGTCTCTGACTCTAGACTAGATCCTGTACTGGAAGGTGAAAAATGCTCTGATGAACATAATTAAGTCAACTGACAGGATTAGAATATGGATGGTAGATTAAATGTAAGTATTGTATCAATGTAAACTTATGAAATTTATAACCATACTGCAGTTATATAAGAGAATATCCCTCCTCTTAGGAAACACAGACTGTTTTTAAGGGAAAGGACCAGAATGTATATAATGTACCCTCACATAGGTCAGAGAGATGACCAAGTAATCACAAGATTGGGGTAAAATGTTAACAAAGGTGAATTTGGGTAAAGAGTATATAAGTGTTTCTTGTACTATTTTTATGTTTGTAACTTTTTGTAAGCTTGAAATTGTTTTAAAAGAGAAAGATTTTTTAAATGCCTTTATATATGACTATGGTATTGCAATTATATTGTTTATAAAGACTCCCAGTGTTTTAAAGCTACATTATGAAGCATTTATGGACAAAACAATACAATGTCTGGGCCAGGTGTGGTGGCTCACTCCTGTAATCTCAGCACTTTGGAAGGCTGAGGCAGGTGGATCACAAAGTCAGGAGTTCTAGACTAGCCTGGCCAAGATGGTGAAACCCCATCTCCACTAAAAATACAAAAATTAGCTGTGTGTGGTGGCAGGCACCTGTAATCCCAGCTACTTGGGAGGCTGAGGCAGTAGGATTGCCTGAACCCAGGTGGCAGAGGTTGCAATGAGCCAAGATTGCGCCACTGCTCTCCAGCCTGGGGGTTAGAGTGAGACTCCATCTCAAAAAAAAAAAAAAAAAAAAAAAATTAGTCAGGCATGGTGGCACGCACCAGTAATTCCAGCTACTTGGGAAGCTGAAGCAAGAGAATTGCTTGAACCCGGGAGGCGGAGGTTGCAGTGAGCCTAGACTGCACCATTGCATGTCAGCCTGGGCAACAGAGCGAGAGACTGTCTCAAAACAAATAATAATAACAATACAATGTCTGGGGTTTGCTTCAAAGTAATGTGGGATCTTACTATAGAGAGTTAGAACGTAGTTGAAAGCAGAGCAGCCATAGATTGATTCTCCTGAAGCTGGGTGATATGTACATGGATTTATTATACTTCTCAGTCCATTTTTGAAATTGGACATGATTGTATATTTTGCTTAACATTTCCATAAGTTTAAATTGGGAAAAATTGGCATCTTACTCAACATTTTTTCCTTTCAAGAATATTGTATATCTTTCCCTTACTCAGTTTGTTTCCTCTGGTATGGATTGGGAACTCTCATTTATACCAAATTATTTATTAGGAAGATTATTTATGCAGTTCAAATGTTCCTTAAAATAATAAAAACCCTCATCAAAACAAAGACTCCTTTTAAGATTCCATCAGTGGTCATTTATTTCAAGCAATTTTAAACAATGTGTTCAAGTTCCACTGTGGGAAAATACTTTGCTCAAATTCTGCAATAAAAGTTTATTTCCATATTTAAAAATACTTATACAAAAAATACGAAAAAAAGAAATAAAAAATAAAGAACAAAAACAAAAAAATACACAAGTAAAATTTCATTATGACAAATTTCATGAAATACTTTTTTAAAAAAATATTTTGGTTTAAATTAGTGTATCCCTAGAGGTCACATTCTCTGCGAATCTTGAGGTAAAGATCCTGTTTATGTGCAGCCGAGCCCAGTAAAGTAACCAGGAGGTGTTTCGAACTCAGAGTATTTATGCTTTTCACTCCTAGGCCTTATTTTTCCCAGGATATGAGTTTGTGTCTTATTGTTTGGCTCACTGTTTGATGGGTATAAGTGGTTTGGAGTTTGGCTTTGGGAACGTTTAATTGTTTTAATTGCTTAAATTCGGTAAAACACTCAGCTAAACCATTCTCAGCCTACAGTCTGGCAAATACCCCATTTTCATTTTAGTGGCTCCTACGTGAATCAAGACAAGGACAGCATGTTCACAAATTTGTTGGTTGCATAAACGTTTTTTAATATGTCAGGAAGTTTGTCTTTGCCTAGCAGAAGAGTCCAGGTATAATAACAATAATAATAATAGAAGAAGAAGGAGGAAGAGGAGGAGGAGGAGGAGGAAGAGGAGGAGGGGGAGGAGGAGGGAAGGAAGGAGGGAAGGAAGGAAGGAAGGAAGGAAGGAAGGAAGGAAGGAAGGAAGGAAGGAAGAAAGAGAAAGAGGAAGGAAGGAAGCAGGGAAAGAAGAGGAGGGAGGGAGGAGGGGGAAGGGAGGGAGGAGGGGGAAGGGAAAGAGGAGGGAGAAGAGGGAGGAGGGGAAGGAGGGAAGAGGAGAAGAAGAAGGAGAAGGAAAGAAGGAGAAGAAATTTCTCTTAGGAGAGGCCATATCTCTAAACATGGAAGTAGCTTTATTGGGAGACCCCTTCATAGGGTGACTCTGTGAGGTGTGGGATTTTACCTGTTTAGGAAAATGAAGACTGGAAATCCCTGGTTTTCATATGCTAGCTGTATTGATTGGTTTGCCATTCTTGTGATTTTTCCTTCTTGCCAGAGATAGACTACTGTGCCTCATCTAATCATGGATGTCAGCATGAGTGTGTTAACACAGATGATTCCTATTCCTGCCGCTGCCTGAAAGGCTTTACCCTGAATCCAGATAAGAAAACCTGCAGAAGTAAGTTACAGTGGGAGCTGGAGAAGGGCTTGTTCTGCTAAATGCTCCTCTAGTTAGTTTTCCTTTCCATGCAAATCTTAAGCAAGATGTACTTGTATTCAGCATTGTTTCTATTAACATTATTCTGCTGTTTACTTTACTTTTTCACTAGATCCTATTATGTGGATTATTTTTGGATATTGAATAGGTCTGGTCATTAGATTCAATTAGCCAAGTGGGGACCCAAGCTGAAGCTCCCACCTATGTGAAATGCAGGTACACTCTCCCTCCCCCTTATTCCCGTAGCATTGCGATCTTGGAAAAAGAAAAGAATGGGCCCAGAGATGAGAGGTAGAAGGAGCTGGTTTCTTCTAGTCCTACAAGATAAGACACTTGATGGATGCTAAGAGGGAGGACATTGCAGCTTTATTCCCTTTGATAGGAAAGAAGAAGAAAAATGAGTCTCTAGGACATCCCAGCAGGATTCAAGGGGTACAGGGTGTCAGCGGGATGATATTGAGGATGTGCTGAGTGCCTCAAATGCCTGTCATCTGGCACATCAAGGGGCATGATTGGGGATCTGAGCACAGGCCCCAGAGGGCACCTGTTTAAGACAAACCATTCCTGAGAGACTGCTAGAATGGATGGCCCACAAGGACAGAGGCGATTATCTTTTTCTCACTGCTGAATTCCCAAAAGCTCAAAGAGTACTTGGCATTCACAGATGTGCACAATGTTTGCTGAATGGGAATGAGTAAGTGAATCTTTCTACGGTGTATCATCCTGGAGAAATTGTGGGTATTTTTTTTTTTTTTAATTCTTCAATCTTGTTAGAAAGATAGCCTTCTTTAGGCGTGCAAGTTGTGGATTTTTTTTTTCAGGAAATCTTTCCCTAGTCAGTCCACACTTATGCACACTGAATTGTTTGGGGTCTGCTGACAATGTCATTCATAGAACTCTCTGTAGCGTCCATTGAGGGATGTAATTTTCTGTATGCTCCTTCACCCGTTTCTTCCTGATGGTGTGTACAGCAGTGTTCTGCATGGCAAGACTGTGTTTTCGAAGGTTTCACATATATTTCTTTTGAAAAGCACCATGAGCTGTTTAACTGAATCCAGATGAGTCACATTCTGCTCATAGCACAGATTAACTTTCCTAGTCATTCTAGCAAATGTTAAACTGTGTATAGTGGCAGATGGTTGCAAATCCTGGATTTTGAAATGAAGCCTCTTTTATAAAACTATTCCCACTGCCTTGTGAGGGTACAAACCCTGGACACATTCAAGCCTTAAATGAAAATTTTAATGGAGAGCATTCAGATGTGAAAACAATTAGATAAGCTATTTTCCATAAGACCACACATGCCTGCAATAGGTCAGAGGGCCAACTTTTCTGGTCTGGCCACTCTGTGCTATTTACACCTTTTGCTAGGAGTGAGTGTGTGAGGGACTGACTGCGCCCAGGGGAAGTCACTCCCAGGTGGACTCACATTTGCAGACCCAAAGCTCTTCTGTGGGTGGTGATTCCATCTGGTTCAGCTCAGATGCTCAGTGCAAGCTTCCTCATGTGTTACTAATGGAGGGGGAAAAAGGAAACAAGTCAGGCCTGGGGCTATGGGCGGAGGACATTTTCTTGACGTTCTGCATCTCTTACCAATTGTCTGAGTCCCTCGACTTCTGCTACTCCCTCCACACCCTTCCTGGAGAGGCACTTGGAATAAGAGGAGGTCCAGTGCAACGCAGGCATGCATGGGAAGAAGAAGATTGAGAATGGAAGAGCGAGTAGAGAGGAAGTGACCATTTGGGAGTGGTCTGAGCGCTACAGATTGGTCCCCAGGTGGGCCTGTTTGCAAGCTAGCTGTGGCCCAGACCAGAGTCCCTAATGCTCATCCATGTATATTCAGTGGGTATAGCACCTCTTCAGCCAGGCACCCTACTTTTTCATCCAAGAAAAACGAAATTTGTTCCTAAAGGCTCGTGTCCTCATCAGCCCTCACCCAGTGTCCTGCCTCATCGTTACATTTTCCATTGTCTTTGCTGTGAACCCAACCCTGACTCCTGAGGTCAGCCTGCAGGAGCCGCCCCTGACTTCATGCTTGCACTCAGTCCATTAGGGCAAGACAGCTGTAAACGGAAGCGAGTGCTCACTGTCTCTCTGGAGCATTATGTGGATGAGGGAAGCCAAGAAATTGGGCTTAAAAATCTGGAGTCCGTTATTAGAAGCCTGAGGTCTCTTGAGTGATCTGAGCATTACAAATCTGCAGCCCAGGGTACAGCCATTTACATTTAATAGTAGGTTGATGGATGTGGGCAATTTTCAAATCTAATATGAAATCTGTTTTTAAAGGAATTTGATGTCATCCAAATTAAACTGGGGGAAAAAAGATCAAGGCAGAATCCTACTGAAGAAAAGACTCTTGGCCAGGATTTGTTCTTGCTCCTCATCTGGGCACAATTTCTCCTCCTGGAGAGTGCTGTCATCAGTTTACAGCATGAATTATTAAGGCAACAGTGCAAAGCACAGAAACTGTGACTGCCCTTCCTGCCCAGGTAGAGCCCTAGGGCCAAATCAGATGTGGTTCATCCCCTGTGCTGGACTCCAGGATCCCTGATTCTGGTACCATGATGAGTACTCTCAAGAATCGGTGTGAAGCCCACGGGTTTGACTGAGCCAAGAGACGTGACGTCCAGGCTTGGCAATGTCACTCATATTGGTTATGTGTCCCTGAGCAGCTACTTTCTACTTCTCAGGACCTGGATTTCCTAAACTGTAGGAACAGGACTTCCTGCCTTAACACCCTGTTGCCTCTCCAGTTTTTTGGAAACTTATTATCTGCGCACTCTGTTGGTATCAAAATGTACTGCCTGGGGATCTTTCATGGTTTCAGTCTTACCTCCTCAGGCCTCCAACTCTTTCACAAGTTAGCACTCAGAAAGATCGTTTGATTTGTTTGCTGACAGTCCTGTCATCTGACCTCACAGAGCTTTAGTGGACACTTTGGGCCTTACCAGATTAAGTTGTGTCCCTCCTGACCTGTGGGTGCCACATCAGAGCACCTATCGTGGTACCAGATACAGGATGCACAGTAGGTCCTCAATAAATATTTAGTGAATGAATAAGTGAGTGAGTGAATATCTAAGAAGCACACACATGAGGAAATATGACAAAAGGGTGGTGAGAAGGCAAAGAGCCACCGTTAAACCTCTGCTAAAAAGAACCATTTGGAGAAGTTTTTTGTTTTTTTTTTTTTTTTTTCCCCAGACACAATCTCCTTCTATTGCCCAGGCTGGAGTGCAGTGGAGCAGTCTTGGCTCACTACAACCTCTGTCTCCCAGGCTCGGGTGATTGTGTCACTTTGGCCTCCCGAGTAGCTGGGAATACAGGCGTGCACCATCATGCCTGACTAGTTTTTGTATTTTTAGTAGAGATGGGGTTTCACCATGTTGTCCAGGCTGGTCTCAAACTCCTGGACTCAAGTGATCCACCCACCTCAGTCTCCCAAAGTGCTGGGATTACAGGCCTGAGCCACCACACCCAGCCAAAAAGGGTGGTATTTGAATTGCTGTGGGCCAGATTGCTGGGTGATAACCTCTTTAAGAATCTAAATGTTTTTCAGTTGAATTGCCTCATGTGTAAATCATTCTTTAAAAAAAAAATCTTGCTTGAAACATTGTTTACTGATTTATTTTAATTTTTTAAAAATGTTTTTCTTTTTATATTTTTATTGTATGTGCTGCCGAAGTGAGCACTCCTTTTTATATTTTTAAAATTGATACAACGCAGTTGTACATCTTTTTGGCATTTATTTTTAAAAAATTGACAAAAATGGTATACTTTTATTGTGTACAATATGTTGTTTTGAAATATGTAAATATAAATTTTTCTTAAAGACAACATTGGCTTTTTTATTGTGGCAAAATATATATAACATAAAATGTACCATTTTAACCATTTTTAAGTACATAGTCTAGTGGTATTAAGCACATGCACATTACTGTGTAACCATCACCACCTTCAATCTTCAGAACTTCTTCATCATCCCAAACTAAAACTCTATACCCATTAAACAGTAATTCCCCAGCTCCTCCTCCTCCATCTCCTGGCAGCCACCAATCTACTTTTTGTCTATGAATTTGACTATTCTAGGTGCGTCATATAAGTGGAATCATAGAATGTTTGTCCTTTTGTAACCAGCTTATATAGCTTGACATAATGTCTTCAAGGTTCATTCAGTTATAGGACGTGTCAGAATTTTCTTCCTTTTTAAGGCTGAATAAGATTCCATTGTATCTATACATCGTCCTTTGTTTATCCACTCGTCCTGTGACAGACCCCTGGGTTGCTTCCACCTGCTGGCTTTTGTTTATTAATACAGCTGTGAACTTGGATGTGTATACCCAGAAGTAGAATTGCTAGATCATATGGTTAATTCTAGATTTAATTTTTTGAGGAACCGCCATGCTGTTTTCCACAGTGGCTGAATGCCGGGTTTTAAAGAGAGAGTTGACTAAAGATCATTTCCCCTTTCCCTGATGGTGTAATGGAGTGATTCCTACAGGCCCCGGACTGCGGGCCTTCATGTTCTGTGTTTGTCTGTCTGTCTGTGGCTGGTGTTTCATCTCATTTTTCTCCATCGAAGCTCTTGGCTTGTTTCCTGGCACTCAGTTATGGCCTGCACAGGTGAGGCTGCTGCTGAGTCAGGTAGGTGAATGGAAACTTTACACAGCTAACAATATCTTGCCTCTCTTCACATGGGAGTGGGTTCTAGAGAGAGAGCGCCAAGGGTCAGTGACACAGCAAGGTGATGTCTCTTCTTCTAGGCCATCCGTGCGTGTTGTAGCCTTCTCCCCATGCACTCTGTCTGCAGCCATTCTGCTCATACTCTGGGCATGAAGCAAGCTCCAGCCACCAGTCACCTGGGAGGGCACCTCACAGATTCTTTTTTTTTTTTTAATTTTTTTTTAAGGTGGAATCTCGCTCTATCACCCAGGCTGGAGTACGATGGTGTGATCTTGGCTCACTGCAACCTCCATCTCCTGGGTTCAAGTGATCCTCTCACCTCTGCTTCCTGAGTAGCTGGGACTACAGATGTGTACCACCATACCTGGCTGATTTTTGTATTGTTAATAGAGGCGGGATTTCACCATGTTGGCCAGGCAGGTCTGGAGCTCCTGACCTCAAGTGATCCACACCTTGGCCTCCCAAAGTTCTGGGATTACAGGCATGAGCCACCGTGTCCAGCCGGATCCTTTAACAGACCCTTTGAGAGGTCCCTCAGGTCTGGGTCCCACTCACATCTCCATTTTTACTAGCAGTGGGTCTTGATCAAGTTATTAACCTCACTATACCTCAATTTCTCAGCTTTGAAATATGGATAATAATCACACATATCTTGCAGGGTCAAATGAAGTTATGTTTGTAAAGTGGTTGGCACAGCATCTGGCATTTAGCAGGTGTTTAACAAATGGCAGCAGCTATGATTATCATTACTAAAGTTACTATCAAATTGCCACTAATAGTGAGAAAAATAAAGATGGCATGGTCCCTGCTTGTGAAACTCAGTCTAGTGAAAGAAACAGACTTTGAACCATCACAGATACAAAATATACTACGTAACCATTGTGATGAATGCTATGAAAGAGAGGTCCTGTAGAAAGAACTGACTTCATTTGGGAGGTCACAAAGGATGACCAAATGACGCTGAGCTGACTGTGAAGGAAGATAGAGGTTAGCCAGTGCAGCGAGGAGCCACTGAGGCAAGAGGGTAACATGTCATATCTTCAAGTGATTTGTGGATGTGAACTTCGTCAAATAACTTTTGGGCAGATACATGGTAAGAATAAAATGTATTCATTACTTTGTGATTTCAGATCATTTTCCCTTTATCAGTTATAGTGTTTTTTGTTCACACAGAACAGGAAATCCAATTAATGGTGTCTTAAGGACATTTGTTTTGTACCTAACAAATCCAAAGGTGGTTGGTCCTTTGGATGGCTCAGTGACTCAGTGATGTTACCAAGAATCCAGACTCTTTCTTTCTATTCTGGCAAAGCATGTTGCATTTTCATCTTCATCCTTGTCACCTCTTGGTTACAAGATGGTTGCTGCAGCTCCCAGCATCATATCCTCACACTACTAGACTCAAAGGCAGAAAGGACAGAGGACAGAGAAAAGCGTTTCTCTTCATACACCTTTTTTTTTTTTTTTTTTTTTTTTGAGACAGAGTCTCAGGCTGGAGTGCAGTGGCACAATCTTGGCTCATAGCAGCCTCTGCCTCCTGGGATCAAGCGATTCTCGTGCCTCAGCCTCCCAAGTAGCGGGATTGCAGGCGCGTGCCCCCATGCCTACCTAATTTTGTTTTTGTTTGTTTGTTTTTAGTAGAGGTGGGGTTTCACCATGTTAGCCAGGCTGGTCTCGAACTCCTGACCTCAAGTGATCTGCCCACCTTGGCCTTCCAATGTGCTGGGATTACAGGCACAAGCCACTGCTCCTGGCCACCTTTGTCTTTTCAGGAAGAAAAATTTTTCTTGAGGGCCCCCAGTAAACTTCTTTTGTTTCATTGGTCAGAACTAGGGCATATTCTCACCCCTTGACCAATAACTGACAAAGAACAACATGGTTGCCATGCTGGCTCAGACCAGCCATGACTCATGCTTGGGGGTCATGGGGTAATGGTTATTGGCAAGACAACCAACAGTGTCTGCCACATCCCCAGAGAAAGAACAATGCTGTGCAGTTAAACTGATCCAGCCCATCCAATGAGGTCGGTGGTGACCTTTTCCCGCAACGCCAGTCTCATAAAGGCTCTCCACAAGCTCATTTTGTGTCCTTTTCCAGTTCTCCCTCTCCCCTGGAGCCTGCTATGTATGGGGTCTTACGGCTTTAGCATCTTCTACCAGGAAAGGAATTGCTTATTTGCTGGTTATGACAGTTTCCATCTGCTGGCAGACACACAGCATGGATAGAGCGACCTTACCATAGGACAGAATTGCAGTAGTCTGGGGCAGCATCAGAGATGCGCCTCCTCCAGTCCCATGATAGGATGCCAGCGTGCTCTCAACAGACAAAGGTGAAGCATTTGGACCCTTCTTCATGAAACTACCAACTCCTGCCTCCCTAAATAACTGGATATTTTGCAAGATCACCTTTTGTTTATTCTGCCTCGTGCCATCCAATGTCACTATCAGATGTCACTGTAGACAGAACTCTCTACATGCTTTGAGCCCTAGTGATCAGGTTAATTTGAGAGAGAGACGATTTTCTTAGTTTTTCCATCTTTCTTGGAAGGAGGTAGGCTGGGGAGTGTGGCCCTCACCCCAGCTCTCAGCTCTTTGGCCATTGACTCAGTTCAGCTCAGCTCAACTGAGCCTTGGCTTGCTCTTTGGCCATCAAAGAGGGAAAATGCTAGAGAATCCACAGGTGTACTTCAGGTGCCAGGCTCTCTTTTAAGCAAGCTCCGGCAGAGCAGGAGCTGTTTTCTCTGCATCCTATAGCTCACCTGGTTTCCTGAAGATTTAGTGTAGTTTACCTGCCTTTCCACCTCTACTGCAAAGTCTTCTTCAAGACATAACTCTGGCCTTGTCACCTCCACCAAAACCCTCACCTCCAGTCACCCGTTTAGAGCCTTCACTGATCCATCCTGGAGCTTGCAAAGCCCACACGACCAGCCATGCTCAGGTGGGCCAGCTCCCTCTGCCTCCCAGCCTCATCTCTCTCCCATGCTCCAGCCATACTCAGCTCCTCACTACTCCCCAGGCATGCCTCTCGCCCTCATCCCCGGGCATTTGTGTTCACGGTCCCCTCATCCCGGGGCGTTTGCGTTCACTATCCCCTCGTCCCGGGGCGTTCACGTTCACGGTCCCCTCGTCCCCGGGCGTTCACGTTCACTGTCCCCTCGTCCCGGGGCGTTCACGTTCACGGTCCCCTCGTCCCTGGGCATTCGCGTTCACGGTCCCCTCGCCCCCGGGCGTTTGCGTTCACAGTCCCCTCGTCCCCGGGCGTTCACGTTCACTGTCCCCTCGTCCCCAAGCGCTTGTGTTTTTTGTCCCCTCACCCTCAGGCGTTTGTGTTTGCTATCCTTGAATCCTCACATTCTCCTTCCTGTGGAGCTCCCTTACTTATGGAACTCCTCCTCCCTGGGGCCTCCAGTTGGCCTCATCTCTTCTTGGAAGACCCTCTCACCCCAGGACTCAGTGAGGCCCCTGTTCTGTGCTCTGCATTGTCTTACAGTTGCTGTCCTTGCCTGACTCCTCACCAGAGCCTGAATCCCTTGAGGCAAGGCCTCCATCTTAGTCGTCATTAAATCCCTGCATCTAGCTCAAGGCCTGGCACTTGGTTGGCAGACGAATGATCTGTCCCAGCTCCCATCCCGGAGCAGCTGCTGTCAGCCCTGGGAGAAGCCCAGAGTCTGAAGGAGGGTCTGCCCTTCTTCCCCTCAGGGATCAACTACTGTGCACTGAACAAACCAGGCTGTGAGCACGAGTGTGTCAACACGGAGGAGAGCTACTACTGCCGCTGCCGCCGTGGCTACACTCTGGACCCCAACGGCAAAACCTGCAGCCGTGAGTGTACCCTAGGGGTGGGGGGCTGATGGAGGGTGGGGTCCACTCACACGCGCTGGCGGGCTCACTAGCAACCAGTGATTTCTGGAGCCCCTGGGGTTTCCTGATGGTCCATCAGGTTCATCATCCATAGAATGTGACTATTAATACTATCGGCCTACCCAACTTGGGTTTCAAGGATTAAAAGAATTAATAGGAATAGGCGGGCATTGTGGCTCACGCTGTAATCCCAGCACTTTGGGAGGCTGAGGCGGGCGGATCACCTGAGGTCAGGAATTCAATACCAGCCTGGCCAACATGGTGAAACCCCATATCTACTAAAAATACAAAAAATTAGCTGGGTGTGGTGGCGGGCACCTGTAATCCCAGCTACTCAGGAGGCTGAGGCAGGAGAATTGCTTGAACCTAGGAGACGGAGGTTGCAGTCAGCTGAGATTGCACCATTGCACTCCAGCCTAGGCAACAAGAGCAAAACTTTATCCCAAAAAAAACAAAAAACAAAAAACAAAAAAAACGCGTAAAATACTTACAACAGTGCTGCTAGGCGTAAGCATTCATTAAATGTTAACTAATATTAGTATTTGCTGTTGAGCGCATTTATTAGGTCAGACAGGCCTAATTTCAAATCCAACCTCTCCCACCTACTAGATGTGTGTGACCTTGGGCAATTTATTTAACTTCTCCATGCTTTGATTTCCCATCTATGACAAAAAGCAAAACTAATAGTCATATTGTTCCTGCAGGGTTTTTATAGGGAGAAATCGGGGCCATTTCGATACGTTAGCCTGGTACCTGACACAGGGTAAACTTCCAATCAAGGGGAACAGTTGTGGAGCCTGTGAGAGTGCCAGTGCCTGGCGCCACACTGGGACAAGAGGCCGGAGGGGACAGACCTTGGAAAGCAATGGGCTACAGAGGCTGACCTGAAGGCAGAATCAAGAAACATGGGATTTTCTGAGAAGGCTTGTCTTAATTTTCTTGTGTCAGAGCCACAACAAAGCTCCACTGGGTGATGTAAATGTATGGGAACTTGCAGGCTCTACCAGCTGGGCAGCTCCATGGTTTTTTATGAGGTACCGTCTCCACAAGTCCTGGCCAGCAGGGTGGGAGCGCCTGAGTGTGGCGATGGACCCTATGCCCTTGGCATGCGGGAGAGGGCCCCACCTCCATGACATGGCCTATGCAGAAGGGGCCCTTTGTGTGCCTTTCCACTCAGCAAGCTCCACATCTGCTCCCCTTTGGAGACAGAGATAGATTGTGAATAAGGACAATGCAGCTGTTGAGCACTGGGCTCCACACGGCCAGCAGGGAAGTTTCCCAGATGAAATAAGAGGTCCAGGGCAGTCCTCAGGAAAGCGGGCCCCTCCAGTGTCCAGAGAGAACAAAGTGCCTCGGTAAAGGCTTTCTAAGGACTGATCTCGGAGGCCAAAGGGCTTTTGAACTGGAAAGTTAGTACCAAAGTCAGTGCCTGCTGTGTGTTGCCTCTGCATGTCTGTGAGTCCTCATGAGAGGCCAGCGGGGAGCGGGTCTCCCATTCGACGGGAGATGCCCTGGTGACCATGGATCTGTGTGTGTCCTGTTTCCTGGAGTGTAAGGTCTGCCTGCTGATGGCCCTGGCAGTTTTCCCAAGGCAGGTGGTCTTGACCTGACTGAGCCCACACAGATCACCAGGGACATGGCCTGACTGCCCCTCCCAGCATGCTTCTGGGGGCCAGAAGAGTTCTAAGGACGGACCACAAGAGATCCGGACCTTCCCTTCTCTCTGGGATCTAGTCAACTCAAAGTACAAACCAAGCCATTTCTGTCTCGCAGTTCTTAGAGAAAGCCATGGGCTTCTGCTTTCCCTGAGGGATCAGGGAGCCCAGGCCATAAAGACAGCAAGCGCTTCTGAGGCACTCACTCTGCAGGCAATGCCCTGAGCACCCTCCATCCATAAACTCCCTGCATCCTCACAGCCGCCCTACTAGGCACCCACATTCTTGTCCCCATTTAAACCACAAGGGGAAACTGTGACACAAAGAGATTAAGTCACTGTCCTAGGGTCCTGTGACTAGCAAATGGCAACATCGGGATGTGAACACAGGCATGTATCTCCCAAGATCCAGCAAGTGTTCGCAGGAGGTACATCCACCAGTGGAATGTTCCAGAAGGCACTGGTCCCAGGCTCTGTGGGAGTCAAGAGGCCCACTTGGCAGTCCTGCACAAGGCCGCCAGTGTCTGTCCAGTCTCTGGAGGTGCAATTTCTTCATCAGGGAAACTGGGGAGGCAGCCTGCAGGGCTGTTAGTGGGAGCCGTCCACCACAGCTGCGTGTTCATTAGTCTTCGGCACTTGCTGCCCAGAGGACCAGCTGTGCAGCATTCGGATGCCAGGATGGGCCACACATGCAGGCCCAGGCTTTGGTTTGTTTTTTTAATCTGGATGTCCTGATGATGGGGGTAAAAAAACGAAATTGATTTCATTGAGAATGACAATTCTTTTTCATTTTCAATTAGAAACGAAACGGTACAACTAATTCTTAGCACTACTTGATAATAATAATGTGTTCATTAAGTGGTTGCCGTATGCCAGCTACTGTTCTGAGCACTTTACGTCAATCAATTCCTCTTATTCTCACCCTGTTCCTATAAGAAAGCAACCATCAACATCCACATTCACAAATCAGGAAACGATGGCAAAGAGGCCATGGGACTGCCCAGCATCCATAGCTAGGAGGTGGCAGAGGTGTGATTTGAATCTAGGTAGTTTGATGCCAGAACCCACACTCTAAGCACTACTCTATCAGCTGTGTGGCTTTGAGCTTGACCTTGACCTTCCTGAGCCTCACTTTCCTCTCTGTGAAATGGGAATTTCACCTGCTCTCAGAGGTGCCCTGAGGCTGTGGATTCTGTGCGCCATGGCCCTGGCAGAGTACTGCTGTCATCAATACCAGGGACAGCATTTCCCAGCCGTTGGGGTTGTATGCTTTACTCTTTAAACAAAGAAATGGGAAAGAAGGCTGGGCGTGGTGCCAGGCACCTGTAACCCCAGCTAGTGACTCTGGAGGCTGGGGCAGGAGAATCGCTTGAACCCAGGAGGCGGAGGTTGCAGTGAGCTGAGATCTCGCCACTGCACTCCAGCCTGGGTGAAAAGGGAAAGAAAACCAACAAGCCAGGCTGATTTTCTAGAGGGGCCAGGGGTGTGGGGTAGAATGACACCTTCCCCATGGCTCATTATGCCTCCGGTTTTGTTTTTCAATCTTGGTTGCTGGTGGGGTGTTGCCCCCTCGGCTCCTCTATGCTTTCACATGTGTGAAATGCAGGAGTGGACCACTGTGCACAGCAGGACCATGGCTGTGAGCAGCTGTGTCTGAACACGGAGGAGTCCTTCGTCTGCCAGTGCTCAGAAGGCTTCCTCATCAACGAGGACCTCAAGACCTGCTCCCGTGAGTCCCTGCACTCTCCTCTCGTAGGGGAAGGTTTGCACCAGGAGTGAAACCTATGTGACTGCAGAAGGCACAGGTTGTACTTGGGCACTCCTCCCCTGCCCCTTGCTCTGCTCCGGGAGATGGTGGGGATGTCCACTGGGACTGCATGCCTTCGAGAGAGGGTGGGGTGGGCATGACGGTCACTTGATCCCATCACCGTCGCCCAGAGGTCTCACTGATAAAGGGCTGCCTGGCTTTTGGTTTTGCAGGGGTGGATTACTGCCTGCTGAGTGACCATGGTTGTGAATACTCCTGCGTCAACGTGGACAGATCCTTTGCCTGTCAGTGTCCTGAGGGACACGTGCTCCGCAGCGATGGGAAGACGTGTGCAAGTAAGTGTCTGAAGGACAAGCGGGACCTACACAGGTGTTCCGTGGGTGCGGGTGTGGGCGTGCTACCGACGTGTATATGTGCCTGTGTGTCCTGTCTCCAGGCTTTGCTGGGCCCGAATGAATGTGTGTGACGGCATCTCTTAGCCATTGAGCCTTGGTGGCTACTCCACCCCTCCCCTCAAACTCCCTTCCCCCATGCCCTGAAGTGGCTTTTTGCTGTTTCCATAGCCCACCTCCCTGTCATTCCGAAGCTGGACAGAGCCCTAGTCCTCAGCTGTCTCTGCTCTACCCCCAGCCGTCTAGTATGGCACATGAATAATCATAATGTGGACCCCTCGCTGACTGCTGGCTGCGTGCTGAGCACTGGGCTAAGCACATATGCTGTTCCATTCAGGGGACAGATGGGGGAAAAACTGTAGCTCGGATTAAGTAAAGAGCCTAAGGTCACCCGCTAGTAAGTGGTGGGTTCAGACTCTGCTGGGTGTGATTCCAAAGTCAGTCCTGGGAGAAGAGGATGCTCCTGAGAAACGCTTTGCTCTGCTTTCTGATCCCGGTGATCTCACAGCACATGGTAAGGCTGGCAGTGATGGGTCCTGGGTACACATTTCCTTGCAGCTGGTCCCAACCCCTGTCTCCATTAATTAAAAAAAAAAAAAAATGCTCCCAGACCTCCTTCTCTCCTTCACTGAAGAATGCTGGTGTGTTTGTTGCCCTGCAATTCTGTTTCTAAGTGGACCAAGATAAAGAATTGAAATATAGTCATTTTGAGAGAAGGGATCAGAAATGGAAGAAAAGGACCACAATGTATCTTCCCCAGCCTACTGGTCTTTCTGGTTATAGGGCCAAGTTCCCTGACCACTGGTACAATTGTAGGCACAACCTAATTTATCCACCTTTTTATATCATCCATTCATCTAGGCAGATGAGCTGGCTGCACAGCTGGGCGTGCCTCTCTATGCTGCTTGTGAGAAAATATTTCCAGTTTGGGACAGATCCTTGAATCTCAGCAAATGGGTTATCCGTGTTATAGCTTTCGGTGGCTCCCCGCCCAGCTGCCTCCCAGACTGCTTCTGCAGCCAGCTCAGGGAGGGATTGGGCACAGGGGATGCAGAAAGAGGGTGGGTGTGTTGAATTGCATCGACAGTGACAGCATGCCAAAGCCAGATGTAAGGGGTTTGTTGGTTTGTTTAATTCTCCATTATTTTACATTATTCTGAGAATAAGAGGAGTCCTTCTTCCGTCTACCTCGTTCCTGTGATAATCAAGAATGGACTATAAGATGGTTATAGGACCCTAAGAAATTCTCATGAGCCCTTCTAAACAAATGCAGCCCCATCTCCTTTGAATCATGTGCCCCTTCCTCTCCCCTGCCTAAGTCCACATCTGGATTATGACTTGGCCACTTTTAAGTGTTGCCCATGTTCTCATTTCAAGTGGGTTTCTAACGAATGGCACAGAGGAACCATCTACATGAGTAAATGTTCAACAATGCAATGAATAGTGAATTTTGTTATTTATATATGGTTGTGTCTAGATGAGAACTTGTGAGATAATCAGATAAGTTAGAATTGTCCTCAGGAACTGTACATGAGAGATGCATTTAACCCACCAGCTGATACATATGTGTTGAGCTATTTCCCTAATTGAAGACTTTCTGCCTGCCCCAGAATGATTCATTCTGACTGTCCTGTCCTGTCCTGTAATAATGGGCTAGGTTTTCAGTGTGGCCACAGCTAACTGGGGGTTGGGATGTATGTTCCCCGGCTCTACTCGAGATGACAAAGAGCCAGATGGCATGACTGTACCTTTTTGGTAAAGCCTGCGTGGGGGCAGCCAGGCCTGGCTCAGCAGATAAGAGTGTTCTTGGCTCTTTATAGAGGCAGCCTCTACTTAGAGCTTTGATAGCAAGTGGTCTTAAGAATGTGTCACTCATCTTCTGGAAAGTTCTCTAAAGCGTGGAGGGGTTCCAGGGGCCCCGGGATGAAATGGGCACTGCTGTCCCCCTTACCCCCTCAGGCACCTTGGGTTCTCTGGCCTCTGGAGTGATGTCCCCTCCCTTCCTCCAGCCCCCTGACCCCAAGCTCTGCTTTCCCAGATTCTCCCAAAGGTCTTTTTGCCTCTAGCGGTTAGATGCACAGACTCAGGGTGTGGAGGGGAGAGGATGAGGCGATCTCTTTTACCAGCTTCAGCTGAGAGGACTTCTTCCCTCTCTAGACAGTTCCCTGAGATTGACCTTGTGCAAGGGCATCCCAGCACCAAGAAAGACTCCACAGGCCTCATGTGCATGGACCACACTGGCCACTGGCCTGCGAGCTCCTGGAGGTTGGAGGTCAGAGGCCAACATGAAATGACTGGGAGTGTGAATGGACAGAGGCCACCCCACGGCCCCTGGCACAGGGTCCGCTCCCCACTTGATAACCCTCAGTGGCTTTCCACTGTCTCCTATAATAAATTTCCATTACACTCCTTGATTTGGCAGAGTGAAGAACCCCCTCTTCCACTTCTTTAGCCTCACCCTGGGCCCTCCCTGAAGCCTCCTCCTGTTCTTCAGTCAAAGTGGCAAGTCCCCTATTCTCTGAACAGGCCTGGTACCTTCCAGCCCATCCCAATGTCACCCCCATGGGCAACCTCCTCCCCTACCTGATGGGCTGTCCTCTCCTCCTCCCATCCCAGACTCTGCTGGGGCCTTTCTTCAGAGCTCTCCTGCCTGGCGTCATCCTGGGGTTCTCTGTGCACAGGTCTGAGAAACAGTGTGGCAGAGCAAAAACAGTACTGAACTGGAAGTCCAAAGACTGGGTTTAAATCATGTCGCTTCTACTCTGGGCAAGGGAATTGGCCCTCTCAGGGTCTGAGTGCTCATCTCTAAACTAAGAATGGTCATTGCTGCCTTTCAAGGCCACTGTGTGGTTCAGGGAGACTGCTGTTGCAGTGCTATGTGAACTTGTGAACTGCCGTGACCCCTAAGGGATTCCTCTTCTTGTCTACCCTCCTCAGCATCAGAACCCCCTGCACTGAGGAGACTCAGAAGGTAACTCCTGGCATTGCTGCCTGGAGACACATCTCCCAGGGCCATGCCTGCTCTCCTTGGAGGGGCCCCAGAGATGCACAACTCTGGAAGGGGCCTGGACTCTTTCCAAGGGCTGTCCTATGAGGGACCCTCCCTTCTGCAAGCGGAGGACACCAACAGGGATCAGAGCCATCAGCCTAGGGCACTGGGGCATCTCTGCTGGTGATACTCCCAGTCCAACTACCACAGGCAGATCTGCGAGGGCCTGCTAGGCTGAGGCAGCCCTAGGCAAGGCTAGGGGAGTGTCTTAGTCTACTCAGGCTCCCATCACAAAATACCATAGACTGAATGTTTTTTCTTAACCACAGAAATTTATTTCTCACAGTTCTGGAGGCTGGAAGTCCAGGATCCAGGTGCTGGCATGGCTGGGTTCTGGTGAGGGCCCTCTTCCTAGTTTGCAGACAGCCAGCACCCCACTGTGTCCTCATATTGCATGGGTTGTAGGGAGAGAGAGCAAAGAGTACAGGCAAGTTCTCTAGTGTCTCGTCTTATTATAAGAACACTAATCCTATCAGGTCAGGATCCTGCCCTCACAACTCCATCTAAACCTAATGACCTCCCAAAGACTCCACCTCCACATACCCTCACATCAGGGCTAATATCAGATGTGAATTTTGGGGGAAACAGTCTGTAGCAGGGAGTAGGGGGAGGAGACCACCCTCACTGTCAGGTATTTATATTACAGGCTTGATGCAACAGAAGGAAGGTAGAGATTTTCCCTTATTTTGTGGGAAACAGACACATGAAGGAAAACGATGCCTCCAAGCTGGCCCTGGTCGGGGAGTCAGTAGCAGAGCCAGGACCAGAGCCGAGTCCCCTGATTTCAGGATCTTTTGCCCAGTGTGAGATGCCCTGGAAAAGCACATCTCAGTTCAGCTGCTTCTTGGTTTGTCTGAGAAAAAGCCTATATTAAGTTAGCAAAGGATTGGCTGCTCCTAGTTTTATTACGAGAAAAGCCAGGAAGCAGTGTAATTCTATCTGTCGGCTTCTGGTTACTGTCTTGGCAGATGGCCGCTGTGGCTTTCCATCTCTGGGGTTGGGGTTGGTTTTAACAGCGTCTTACGTGGAGCCCCAGATGCAGGATTGCTGTCTGTCATCACGGCAGAGGTGCAAGTCCACAGAACACGTTGCCCCACAGTTGCTGTGCCACAGACATATGTGACTCACCTGTGTCAGCGTGCAGGGCTGCTAGACGTGGACCCTAAAGACCTGTGCTACATCCTAAAACTTCTCATCATTCTGAGCACACACTGCAGAATCCATTCACGATGAGGGTTTAATTAAAAACGTAGGCCTGGGTCCTTATGTGTAAAAGGAGGAGAATCCTTCTTTGAGAGAAAGAATGTTTTCTTCCTCCCTCTTGAGATTTCTCATACGTCCTCCCACCTATTTCACTTAAGTGATGGCTCCTAATGGAGTCTGTCTTTGCTCTCCTCTCTGGGTTTGAATCTAGGTA
Organism: Mandrillus leucophaeus; assembly: GCF_000951045.1. NCBI lineage: Eukaryota > Metazoa > Chordata > Mammalia > Primates > Cercopithecidae > Mandrillus > Mandrillus leucophaeus. The sequence goes on from NW_012106598.1 coordinate 989,487, forward strand.
CTTCCTTAAGCACTTGGTTCCTTTACCCTCGTTCTCTACGAATATTTACTGTGTACCTGCAGTGTGCAGGGTGCTGGGGATCTCTGGGGTTGATGCAGATTCCGTTTGTGCCCTGACAGCGTTTAAAGCTTCTTGGGGAAGAAGGATAGCAGAGACAGCGTCCATTCATGGGGTGAGAGTGGTGATGTGGGAAGGAGGGGGCCGCGGGAGCCTCCCCTAGTCTAGAGAAAGAGATGTTTAATCAGACACCCAGAGAGCGAGCACAGTGAGCCAGCCAGAGATGGAGGGGAAATGCTTTCCTAGGGGCCAGAGAGCAAACTGCAGGAAGTTCCGTGGTCTGAGTATGGGGTACTGAGTGCAAGAGGGAGGCGGGTGAGAGACAAGGCTGGGGACGCCGGCGGGACACACATTACCCACCTACAGCCTGCAGAGTTACGAGAGACTTCCTGGCAGGCATCTCTTGAGAAAATGATTTTTGTCTAGTTTGTCTTCTGAGAATCTGCCAGGCTGCCTCAGCACACCCTTTTAACCTAGGATGATCCGTGGATGTGCAGCTGGACCAGGGACACGGAGGTAACAGGTTTGAATATAGTCCCATCTCTGCCCCCAGGACAGCTAAGACCAGTCACCTCTGAAGGTTCAGGGACATTGGGAAAGTCACTTCCCCTCTGACCGTCAGTTTTCTCATCTCTAATGAAGGGGTTGGACTAGTTCATATCCAATAAGTTGAACTTCCAGCCCCCAAACAAGGATATTGCCTGGCTCAGATAAGTGTTCCGTAAACACTTGCCGAATGAATGAACTTACTGTGGTGCCCGCCATCGTCTCCCAGGCTGAAGACACCCGGTGGTAGTGAGTCAGGGTGGTGGCTCTCTTTGCCTGTTAGGGGACCACTGAAGCATTTTCCTATAGGGGAATATCTTTGCCCTAAGGGGAAACTGACTCCAAGTTGGTTTCCAGACTTGGTGGATAGAAAGCTAGTGCCTATGGTTAGGAGGTTAACTATTGTCTGACTTTGGCATTCTCTAATTTCCCATCCGTGGTTCTTTGAATTTATAAGTGGCCCAGAACATCCCTGCAGGGCAGAAACTGGACATTTTGCTGAAGAAATATGAGTCGCGCATTTTGCAAGGGGGTGTGTGGGAGAGAGTGGGAAGCCTAGCTGGCCACAAACATCTACACACCCCATGGGTTCTTATTTAAAACATCTTCACAAAACCCCTGTGAGGTGGATCTAATTACCCTCCATTTTCAGAATAGAAAACTGAGGAAATGTTTCCTTGTGTTCAACAGGATTTCCTAGGGGTCTGTTAGGTGCCAGGCATTATGGCCACTGCCAACATCTCACCTCTGATGATTCGTTGAAATCATCTGTGGGGCTTGGAAAAAGTCTAAAGACCCAGGCAGCATCCCAGAAACCCTGAATCAGAAACAGAAACAGAGACTGTCTTACATTGTTGGTGAGGGTAGAGATTGAAATAATCTCTTTGGAGGGTGATTTGGAAATATTTATCTGCCTTTAAATATTCATACCCTTTACCTAGGCAATTCTGCTTCTGGATGTATAACTTTCAGGTATGCCTTCACATTGTACATAAAACTACATGCACAAGAATATCCATTGCAGATAAGTTGTGGTGGCTCATGCCTGTAATCGCAGCACTTTGGGAGACTGAAGCAGGACGATCACTTGAGGCCAGAAACTTAAGACCAGCCTGGGCAACATAGTGGGACCCCATCTCTACAAAAAATATGAAAATTAGCTAAGCATGGTGGCATGTACCTGTAGTCCCAGCTACTCAGGAGGCTAAGGTGAGAGGATCACATGAGCCCAAGAGCCAAGGCTGCAGTGAACCGCAATGACACCACTGCACTCTAGCCTGGGCGACAGAGCAAGCCTGTATCTCAAAAAACAAAAACCCAAAAAACAAAAAAAAAAAAACCAGCTTGCTCAGAGGGGTCTGTCTAGATTATGGCTTGACAAGGCTGACATGAAAGAGCTATAGCTATTTGATTACCGTGGAAAGTGGAGTAGTATTGTTACCATAAATTCATGGTAGGGGGAAAAAAACACCTCACCTCCATGGCCATCCAGTTGTCTGTATCATGGATTACTTCATTGTACTTTCCATTCTTACACTATGTGAGGAACTACCCCAAGCCATTGGGAAATGTTCTGCATTAGTAGTGAGTCTAGAATTTGCCTAGGAAAGTAAGTCACGCTCAGGGCAAGCAGGAGTGTCCAACTCGGCTTTGAGCCTCCTCTGCAGCTGTAATCGCAGTTATCAACCTTTTCCCATTCTTCAAAGATGTTGGCAGTGCTTCTGCCCAAAGAAAGAGAGGCAGAATTCCCTTCACGTTTGAAAGCTTGCTTTAGAATATAGCAATGCAGTATAGTCAGAAAAAACGGGGATTTATTTATAAGGTTACAATTTTTGTCTGGTTCTTTCTCTTGTTAACAATTGGTCTTGACAAGCCATTAGCCTTCCCAACCCTTAGTTTCCCTAGCTGGTGAGGGAGAATAACAACAGCTGCCTTAACTAACCCAGAGGTGGTTCTGAGGAGGCCTCTCCAGAGAGATACTGCAAAGATGCTTTACCAAAAAATATGTGTGGTTTCTGCCTGATTATAAAGGTCATTATGTGCTTTGGGGCCTTTATTTAATAACTCCAATTCATGTCCATTTTAGAAATTCTACTCAATCTGAAAGGATTGAGTTAACTTTCTTATAAAAGTTGTATGTATGGTTCTTATAAATATGTATGGTTCTTATAAAAAGTCACCACCCACCTATCCTCAGTATTAAGCTTTTAAAATAACAGCCTGGTTTTCACAGGTTCACAAACCTTCTAGTCCCCCAGAAGCCACCCAGCCCTATAAGATGGCAACACCATCCTTCAGTTGCTCAGTCCAGCAACCTCGGAGTCTTCCTTGACTCTTCCGTCCTATCCATATGGACTCTTTATTAATACACGAGCAAATTTTATAATCTCTACCTTAAAATACAGCCAGTCTGACCACTTCTCACCAGCCTGGTCTGGACCACCAAGATCTTTGCACAGGGCTGCTCCTAGCTGTCCGAGCTCCATTCTGTGCAGAGTGATCCTTTCAAAACAAACCCATATCATGCCACTCCACTGCTCGAAACACTGCAGTGACTGCCCTTCTCCTTCCGATCTGACCCCTACTGTGAACCCCACATGGTCTGCCCCAGCCAGCCTTGCTGGCCTCATCCCCTGCCAGGCTCCTGGATGCTCCAGTCACAGTGGTCTCCTTGCCTTTCCTGAAACACACCAACCAAGCAGCTCCTGTTGCTGCGGTTTGCAAATGCTGTTCTTTCTTGCTGATCGTGCTCTTTCCCAGACACCACCACTCACTTCCTCTCTTTCTGCAGGGCTCTGCTCAGTGTCACCGTATCTGACACACCATATAAAATAACAAGCCCTCCCTACTCTCCAGCCCGGCAGCCACTCTCCGTCCTTCTTTCCTGCTCTTCCTCCATAGCACTTTTTCCCACATGACATAGCACATGTTCGTCTGTTTTCCACGCATCCCTCTTCCCCTGACACCTGCTGCCAAATGTAAGCTTCACAAAAGCAGAGACTTTATTTTCTTCGTTGCTGTATCCCCAGAGCCTAAAACAGTACCTGGCTCATCACAGGGACTCACAAAATATTTGTGAACTGACTGAATACGTGAATGAATTGGTTACCTAAGTGTAATATATACACACATACATAAGTAGATATGTAAATAAGTTGATATTATAGTTATATAATAGCCAGTTAGGTTAATCTTATTTTCTAATATTTATAAGTAATTTATCTCTCATTCTGTAACTTGTATCCTCATGTTTTTTGTTCATTCTTCTTGTGGAGATGATTATATTGTTTGAATTTTATGTGCCATGTATATATTAAGAATTCTTGCTCACTTTGGGAGTCTGAGGTGGGTAGATTGCTTGAGCCCAGCAATTCGAGACCAGCCTGGGCAACATGACGAAATCCTGTCTCTACAAAAAATTAGCCAGGTGTGGTGGTGCGTGCTTGTAGTCCCAGCTATCCAGGAGGCTGAGATGGGAGGATCACTTGAGCCCGGGAGGCGGAGGCTGCAGTGAGTTGAGATTATGCCACCACACTCCAGCCTGGGTGGCAGAGTGAGACCCTCTCTCAAAAAGGAATTTTTGCTCATAGACACGCTTTATATTCTGAAATGTGTACTGTAGGATAAGGCACTGTTTTAATTCAAGGTGTCTGAAATGTCTTTTATGATTGAATAAGCCACTCAGTATGAGTCATTTTCTTCTTCTGTTTCTCTAATTCCCATTTGATTCTCAGAACTGGACTCTTGTGCTCTGGGGGACCATGGTTGTGAACACTCGTGTGTAAGCAGTGAAGATTCATATGTATGCCAGTGCTTTGAAGGTTATATACTCCGTGAAGATGGGAAAACCTGCAGAAGTAAGTTTGTACTGGAGCTGGCTCCTACTACTCTGCCAGACCACTGTGTGAAATTGCTATCCTCACCTCTGTATACATCAGTTCCTCTCAGAAGTCAATGCCACATGGTAAAATGTAATGTAGTGTCCTGGATAGGACCCTGAAAGAGAAAAAGGACATTAGGGAAAAACTAAGTAAATGTCAATAAAATACAGACTTTAGCTAATAATCATGTATCAGTATGGGTTTATTAATAATAACGGAGGGACCACACTCATGTGAGGTGTTAATAATAGGGAAAATTAGGTGTAGGGTATATGGCAATTCTTCGCACTATTGTCTCAATTTTTGTGTAAATCTAAAACTGTCCTAAACAATAAAGTCTATTAAAAAAATGAACAAACAAAGTGGATGCCAGAGCTATTACTGAAGTTCTTCATTTATATGCTTTGTGGCAAGAAACAGTGGTTTGGCAGTATACTCTAGTGGAAAGATGGACAGTCAGAAATCCAAGATTCAATCAACTTCTGTCTCTGCCATTCATTAGCTGGGAAAGTTGTCTAACTTCTCTAAGCCTCTCTGCTTATTTATCTTTAATAATGTTGTTGTTGTTATTTCTGGTAGCACAAATCCTTCCCAGAGGGCACCTTGTGATGAAGCCAGTTTTGCCTTTCAGAAGGCAAAGCCTCTTAGATGGGGCTGCAGCCAGCCAACCCAGGACAAGCAGCCTTAGAGTGAATTGCTGGCGTAAATCTCAAGACACATCTCTGAATAATCAAAGGGGAGTGTGTGACCCTGGTTTCCAGCCCTATCAGTTATCTTTTTCTCAACGTCTCAAAGCACTTTATAAAGAGCAACTCATGTTGACACTTTTGTAAGGAAAGATGGGTAGCTGGAGTAATTACTCTCTCATTTTTTAGACAGCAAAGCTAAGACTCCAAGAAGTTAAGTTATTCTCCTAAGTCCTACACTATGTCAGGCACAAAGCCAAAGTGAGATTTCAGTGCTGCTAATCTAAATTGAGGTTTCATCTCCTAAGGAATCATATCAACAGTGTTTCCATTCTGATATCAGAAACTAAGTCTACAGAAAGCTGATGATGGACTGCATTTTAACACTAAAGTAGTGCTGGTGAATGATGATGGTGAAGACTGTGAAACAGTTTGAAGGGTTAGCCCAAATTAGAGCCCCTAAACTTTGTTCTCAATTGTATCTTCCTGCCCTGCAGACCACTGAGCTCAGGGGGCAGTAGAATCCGGTAGCGGACTCCAGCAGATGGGTCCTCCAGGGTGAAGTCCATGTGAAATGCATGTTGGCGAAATTGTTGAAACTTGCTCTCCCGTCTTCAGGGAAAGATGTCTGCCAAGCAGTAGACCATGGCTGTGAACACATTTGTGTGAACAGTGACGACTCATACACATGCAAGTGCTTGGAGGGATTCCGGCTCGCCGAGGATGGGAAACGCTGCCAAAGTAAGTAGCCTTGAGGTGGAGAAGAACTTTTCCCTCTGTGGACTCAGAATTAGAGAACTGCATTTAGTCCTTAAAGTCCTCCTTTATTACCACTGTCACAAGTGTCAGTTCCTGCCTTGGGTGCTCTGAAAGTGATTAGCTAGAGATCAGTTCAGTAGCCTCTTGCTTTTTTGGGAATTTCTCAGTCAAGGCCTGAGTTTTGGGTCCTTTGCTTCTCTTCATTTTCTGCCAGCTGTCAGCCCTTTCCACAGCAGCTGTGTGGGTGCCCAGAGCCTTGCACAGTGCCTGCCTAGTCACTGGACTGAATTAGAACCTCTGCTAGCAATCACTACAAGGATCAAAGGTTAATTACCGAGCTTTCTCCTCTTGGCAGACCTTAAAAGTAAGGGCAAAGGGTGAAAGGGTATATTTGTCCATTTTCACACTGCTGATAAAGACATACCTGAGACTGGGCAATTTACAAAAGAAAGAGGTTTGATGGACTCACAGTTCCACTTGACTGGAGAGGCCTTACAATCATGACAGAAGGTGAAGGGCACATCTCACACAGTGGCAGACAAGAGAAGAGAACTTGTGCAGGGAAACGCCCTTTATAAAACCATCAGAACTTGTGGAGATTATTCACTATTAGAATAGCACAGGAAAGCCCTGTCCCCATGATTCAATTACCTCTCACCAGGTTCCTCCCACAACACATGGGAATTGTGAGAACTACAATTCAAGATGACATTTGGGTGGGGACACAGCCAAACCATATCAGAGGGATGTCCTGTGGGTTTTATTTTTCTATTATTTGTATCATTTGCTTCTATAGGTCACCCAGAACAGGCTCTGAGAGTTTAGTTAGAAGGTATATTCACCAGAGTTCTCCAGAAAAACAGACCTCTCTATGTATATCTTCATCTTCTATTATATATAAATATAATAGAAGACATATATAATATACATATGTCTTCTATAGTCTGTTCTATCTTCTATTTATATATATCATAGAAGATATATATACACACATATATATATATACGTGTGTGTGTATATATATGTATACTATGGTCTGTTTCTATTTTCTATTAATATATCATCTCCACAGGAAAAATGGACATACACACACACACACACACACACACACACACATATATATATGGTGAGAGAGGAAAACATTGGTTGATTTTAAGGGATTGGCTCACATAATTGTCAGAGACTGGCAAGTTCTAAATCTGTAGGCAGCCTAGAGACCCAGGCAAGAGCTGATGCTGCAGCCCAAGTCTGAAGGCAGTCTGGATGCAGAATTCCCTTTTCCTCTGAGGACCTCGGTCTTTTTTCTTTAGGCCTTCAAGTGATTGGATGAGGCCCATCTACATTATGGAGGGTAATCTGATCTGCTTTACTCAAAGTCTACTGATTAAATGTTAATTGCATCTAAAAATTAGCTCACAGCATCATTTAGACTGGTGTTTGACCAAACAACTGGGTGCAATAGCCTAGCCAAAGTGACACATCAGATTAACCTTCACAGTACCCAAAGGAAGAGAGGGATGTCATACGAGCTCAGTGAGGTGGGCGTTAGGAGAGTACAGAGCAGGGATTTTTCCCCACCATGGGATTCTGAGGTGGTAATTCCCTATTTGGCGGGGAAGGGTGGTTGACAAAGTCTACTTGCTTTTGTGACACTTTGCCCCAGTGGGCAAAATGACCCTTTTTAAATTAAGTCAAAATAAGTTCAGTTGCTTTTGAGGTTGATTTTTGGGAATTTTCTCACAGACTCCTTTGAGATAACTGGGGACGTTCCACAAGCCAGCAAGGCTGGGTTGGATGGATCTCAGTACCTCGCTTCTTCCACCAGGAAGAGGGACTCCTGCCTTTACCGAGAAGTTCTGTGTGAATGACTGGTGCCTAGGATGCCTGTGGTGCCCTGGCCTGACTCTGCAGGGATTCCCCTCACAACTGCAGGTTCAGCTTCACACTGCAGTGGCCCTCTTGTGGGGATTTTTCTATAATTCTGCCCATTGTGGCTGTCTGTGCTGCTTTGTTCATGCTTTTCTTTTTGTTTGCTTTTGTTTTGAGACAGGGTCTCACTCTGTCACCCAGACTGGAGTGCAGTGGCAGTATCTTGGCTCACTATAACCTCCACCTCCTGGGCTCAAGTGATCTTCCCACCTCAGCCTCCTGAGTAGCTGGGACTACAAGCATGCACCACCACACCCAGTTAATTTTTGTATTTTTTTGTAGAGATGTGGTTTCACCATGTTGCCCAGGCTGGTCTTGAACACCTGAGCTCAAGAGATCTGCCTGCCTTGGCCTCCCAAAGTGTTGGGATTACAGGTGTGAACCACCACGCCTAGCCCTCTTGCTTTTCTTTCTGCAAACATCTGCACACTCACACACACTGTTTATTCATTCAACACATTTTTTGCTCAGTAAATTAAGCTACTGTACACAAGGTACAACTTCTACCTCTGGAATTTGATCCTAAATCAGATTTCACCATTCCTACTTCCTAGAGGGATGTGTACTCACTGATTCCAATTTTGTGTGAAGCCTCTCCTTTTAAGGGCTAATGACAGGAAAGAGCCATAGGCTCTCAGGCTATGGAGGAGCACTCAGGAGACAGCTGTGTCATCAACCTGCCAGATGACCGTGGGCAGCAGTGAAGCTTTCTGAGGATCTGATTCTTCATTTATACCTTGAGTATAATTACCCCAGTCTTCTTCCTCTCACAGGGTGTTGTGAGGGCTAAAGGGCTGTAAGTACTTCGAAGAGTTTAAATTACCTCACACATGAGAAATGTTCATTAGACAATCTGAACTGGAGTGTTTGGGATGTCTGTGGCAAAATAAATTAGAAGCTAAAGCACATCTAATAATAGGATAGTAAATCAAGGACACCTAATCACCCATCATACCATTCAGACTCATGGGAGCTGGAGCTTTCTGAGAGGAGCTTTTCCCCCATCCTGAGTATGAGACTAAACAAGACATTATGAAGGAGGTTTGAAGAGAGGTGTATTTTCTTTAAAAGAGATTACTTCCACCATCTCTACTCACATGACTATTCAGTTCACCTCATTTCTACACTGATGGGATTGTTCAACTCCCTACATTTTCCTCAGGGAAGGATGTCTGCAAATCAACCCACCATGGCTGCGAACACATTTGTGTTAATAATGGGATTTCCTACAGCTGCAAATGCTCAGAGGGATTTGTTCTAGCTGAGGACGGAAGACGGTGCAAGAGTAAGTGATCTGAACTTGGCTCTCTGCTTTAATTTGGTTTTGGAGCAACTGCTTTTTGGAGTATTTTCAGGCAACAAGTCCCTCACCTCTGCTTCTCCCATAAATATAAATGCATATGCACAAATACAGAATGGGGAGGCGAGGGCTTAACTGCAGCCCCTGTGAAAACACTTTCAGTTTTAATTGACAGTAAATTCATTATCAGCCAAGAGGCTAGGCTGATCATAGGCTGAACAGCAATGTCTGGATGAGGGAGGTGGAGACAGCTGTGCTCTGCTCTGGGCTGGAGAATTACCTTCAGTTCTGGGCATGGTACTTTAGGAGAAGAGAGACAGATCAATGGTTTAAACATTAAAACACACACACACACACACAAAAGAGCAAAAGGAGCCTTTTTTTTTTTTTTTTTTTTTTTTTTGAGACGGAGTCTTGCTGTGTCGCCCAGGCTGGAGTGCAGTGGCCAGATCTTGGCTCACTGCAAGCTCTGCCTCCCGGGTTCACACCATTCTCCTGCCTCAGCCTCCCAAGTAGCTGGGACTACAGGCGCCCACTGCCAGGCTAATTTTTTGCATTTTTAGTAGAGACGGGGTTTCACCGTGTTAGCCAGGATGGTCTCGTTCTCCTGACCTCGTGATCCACCCGCCTCAGCCTCCCAAAGTGCTGGGATTACACGCATGAGCCACCGCGCCCAGCCGCAAAAGGAGTCTTGAGAGAATTATTTTATAATCTGAGAGAAGATCTTTCTAAACATGACATGAAATTTAAAAGCCATAAAAGAAAAACAAAGGAAAATATATAGTAAGAGAGTAAAGCTGTGATACCTTTTTTTAACCTATTAGTTACCAGAGATCAAAAAGTTTGATTCCTTATGTTGGCAAAGGTATATTGTAGTAGGGAATGATAAATGGATCAGTGGGTGTCTGAACTGGTATAACCTTTCGGAGGGCAATTTGGCAATGTTATGAATCCAGTTCCACTTCTAGAAGTTTATCTTACAGATACGTGCATGTTTACAAAGCCATGTATACAAGGATATTTTATACAGCACTATTTGTAGCAGCAAAAACTGGAAACAAGCTAAATGATCACCCATGAGCCTGGCTGAATAAATTAAGGCACATCTATGTAATAAAACATGACGCAGCTGTTAAAATAACAAGCAGCTCTGGATGTATCCCCAAGATATTTTAAGTGAAAAAAGCATGGTGCTGAATGTTTTTTATAGTTTGTTACCATCGATATATTTTGTAAAACACTCTAACATACAGTCTCTCTTTCTCTATATATACGTGTGTGTGTATACCATTATAACATATATAATGTGTATACCCTTATACACACACACACACACACACACACACACACACACACCCCTTTTCAAATATTTTTTGTTCCAAATGCATGTATTATTTTTTAGAAAAAAAATAAGATAAATACGATTTAGAAATAAGAATCATGATCTTGTGAGGAAGTTCAGTATTAAGCAGAAAAAAATTAGGAAACTGGGGATCTTTGTAGAAATAACTTTTGAGGTACTAAATACCAACGTGCCTGTCATCTCACTCATGATTTGTATGATACCCCACCCCACCCCACCCTACGCCGGAAAGAAAGGACACTGGGAGAAGCTACAGCTCAGCACGAGGACAAAGAAGCTTTCTACCAAGGAAGCTGCATGTCTAATTAGTTCAGCACATAAGCTTCAGCTCAGACAGATCTGGATTTGAACCCTGATTCATACTACCTGTGTGACCTTGGTCAAATTATTTAACCTCAGCCAGGCACTGTGGCTCACGCCTGTAATCCCAGCACTTTGAAAGGCCAAGGCGGGCAGATCACCTGAGACCAGGAGTTCGAGACCAGCCTGGCCAACATGACGAAACCCTGTTTCTATTAAAAATATAAAAATTAGCTGGGTGTGGTGGCACGCATCTATAATCCCAGCTACTGGAGTGGCTGAGGCAGGAGAATTGCTTGAACCTGGGAGGCAGAGGTTGCAGTGAGCCGAGATCACGCCATTGCTCTCCAGCCTGGGCAACAGAGCAAGACTCCATCTCAAAATAAATAAATAAATAAACAAACAAACAAAAATTAGTCAGGTGTGGTGGCATGCACCTATAATCCCAGCTACTTGAGAGGCTGAGGCCAGGAGATGGAAGTTGCAGTGAGCCGAGATCATGCCACTGCACTCCAGCCATGGTGACAGAGCAGGGCTCTGTCTCAAAAAAAAACAACAAAAAAACCAAATTATATAACCTCTCTGAGTCCCAGTTTCCCCATCTATAAAATGAGGATGATACCTCACAAAGCCATCACAAGGAATACATGAGATCATGTATCCAAAGGTGCTGAACAGCCGGGTGTGGTGGCTCACGCCTGTAATCCCAGCACCTTGGGAAGCTGCAGTGGGAGGATCGCTTGAGCTCAGGAGTTCAAGACCAGTCTGGGCAACATGGTGAAACCCTGTCTCTACAAAAATTAGAAAAATTAGCTGCTTGTGGTGGTACATGCCTATGGTCCCAGCTACTAGGGAGGCTGAGGTGGGAGGATCACCTGAATGCAGGAGGTTGAGGCTACAGTGAGTTGTGATTGTGCCACTTCACTTTAGCCTGGGTGGCACAGCGGGACCCTGTCTCAAAAAAATTTTTTTAATAAAAAATAAATAAAGGTGTTGAGCCCAGTGCTGACACACATAAGTGCTCAAAAAATGATCCCTATTACTATTCACAATAGCAAAGACATGGAATCAACCCAAAATGCCCATCAATGATAGACTGGATAAAGAACATGTGATGTATATACACCATGGAAGACTATGCAGCCATGAAAATAAATGAGATCATGGCCTTTGCAGGGACGTGGGTGGAATTGGAAGCCATTATCCTCAGCAAACTAACACAGGAACAGAAAACCAGACACTGCATGTTCTCACTTATAAGTCAAGCTGAACAATGAGAATACATGGACACAGGGAGGGGAACAACACAAACTGGGGCCTGTTGCGGGGAGTCAGGGGAGTGAGAACATCAAGATAAAAAGCTAATGCATGTGGGGCTTAATACCTAGGTGATGGGCTGATAGGTGCAGCAAACCACCATGGCACACGTTTGCCTGTGTAACAAACCTGCATGTCCTGCACATGTATCCCAGAACTTAAAATAAAATTAAATTTAAAAAACAACAGACAGGCCAGGCGCGGTGGCTTACGCCTTTAATCCCGGCACCTTGAGAGGCCGAGGTGGGCAGATCACATGAGGTCAGGAGTTCAAGACCAGCCTGGCCAACATGGTGAAACCCTGCCTCTACTGAAAATACAAAAAAATGGCCAGGTGTGGTAGCGCGCGCCTGTGGCTCTGGCTACTTGGGAGGCTGAGGCAGGAGAATCACTTGAACCCAGGAGGCGGAGGTGGCAGTGAGCCAAGATTGTGCCTCTGCACTCCAGCCTGCGTGAGAGAGCGAGATGCCATCTCAAACAACAACAACAAACAAACAAACAAAATGATCACTATTGTAATCATCAACAGCAGAAATGTCCAAAATGGGGCTTCAGTGGTAAGGTGACAATTCCTCAACAGGAGAGGCGTTGAGGCCCAGGCCGAATGGTCACTGGGTGGGGATGTTGAAAAGAAGATGTAAGCAACAGCGAGGCTGGAGTAGATGATCTTTAAAGGGCTTATCCATGCCTGAAGTTCTAGAACTTTCTGAAAATTATGTTCTGAAAGCAAGTCACAGCTCCGTTCCAGTCTTATCAACTTAACTATCAAAAAGAAAATGCCCAAGAAAAGTGGGAATTACCCTCTGGCAAAAAAATAGCTAACAAGTGGGGCTGTCCTTTCTGTGTCTGAAAGCAAATATGCGGGCCCTGCTCTCCCTGATGTTTTTCCACTCTGCCTTGTTTTGTGTTCCCTGGAGAAGGCTTCTGGACCCCATTCTGTGTGTGGGGGTTGCAAGTGCTAGTTTTGTTCTGTAAGAAAAATGTGTACAGAAAAGAGGAGAAAACAGACTCACTGCTGGAAAATTATTTCAGTATTTTTGAAATCTGCTGAAGAGCCACATGTATGCTGCCTGAGTTTTTTTGGTTCACTTAGGAACAGACTATGGAATGTAAATGAAGCTTTGAGTTGGCCTTTTCCTCTTTCACTAATAAAAGATCGATAGGTTGAGTGATGAGGAAAAGCACTTAATGGAGAAACAGAAGAACCCAAACCCCCAACATGCTCTCTCTCTCTCTCTCTCTCTCTCTCTCTCTCTCTCTCACACACACACACACACACACGGATAATGATTTTCTAGAGCTGTGACCATAGGACCTTCTCTCTCTCTCTCTCTCTCACACACACACACACACACACTCTCTCTCTCTGACATTAAGCATGTTATACTGGCCAAGCACAGAAATGGTTTTGCATGTGTGTGTCTTTACATGCTTATATTGTTGTGCCTCACTTTGAAAGATTAAACAGTTGCTTGATATATAAAACAGAATGTTTATCACAGATTGTGGATTGTTTGAAATGAGATCATCTGGCCCAACGCAGTGGCTTACACCTGTAATCCCAACACCTTGGAGGCCAAGGCGGGTGGATCACAAGGTCAGGAGTTCGAAACCAGCTTGGCCAAGATCATGAAACCCCGTCTCTACTAAAAATACAAAAATTAGCCAGGCGTGGTGGCATGTGCCTGTAATCCCAGCTACTTGGGAGGCTGAGGCAGGAGAATCGCTTGAACCCAGGAGGCAGAGGTTGCAGTAAGCTGAGAAAGCGCCATTGTACTGTAGCCTGGGCGACACAGCAAGACACTGTCTTGAAAAAGAAAAAGAAGAAGAAATGAGATAATCCATTTTGGATCTGTCCATTTTTCTTTTGCAGTCCTGAATAACAAAAAGCCTCTCCATACCCAAATTGCTTAACATAAAGCTTTTATTTCTGTCTTACTATCAACCATCTATTAATAGTTGCCTGAGACCGGGCACAGTGGCTCATGCCTGTAATCCCAGAACTTTGGGAGGCCGAGGCGGGTGAATCACCTGAGGTCAGGAGTTCAAGACCAGCCTAGCCAACATGGCAAAATCTCGTCTCTACTAAAAATACAAAAAAACTAGCCAGGTGTGGTAGCGTGTGCCTGTAATCCCAGCTACTCGGGAGGCTGAAGCAGGAGAATCACTTGAACCCAGGAAATGGAGGTTGCAGTGAGCCAAGATCACACCATTGTACTCCAGCCTGGGCAACAGCAAGACTCCATCTTTTTAAAAAAAAAAAAAAAGCCTGAAAAGTTTCCATGTAAAGAATTTATGGTGATAATTTTTTGTTATTTTTTTACAGAGAGATGCAGGGTCTTGCTCTGTCACCCGGACTGGAGTGCAGTGGCACAATCATAGCTCACTGCAACCTATAATTCTTGGGCTCCAGTAATCCTTCTGCCTCAGCCTCCCAAGTAGCTAGGGCTACAGGCATGCATTACCAGCTAATTTTTTAGCCCAGCTAATTTTTCTTTTTTTAAGAGAGACAGTCACTCTGTTGCCTAGGGTGTTCTTGAACTCCTGTGCTCAAGCCATCCTCCTGCCTCCGCCTCCCAAAGTGCTGGGGATTATAGGTGTGAGCCACCGCACCAAAGCTAATAATTATTTTGTCAGCTTTAATAGGTCAGTAGGGTACTTACATGTGTGCTACCCAATGAACATCACCTCATTCACTTAGTCTGTCACCACACATTTACTGAACACCTTTCTTGTGCCAAGTATTGGGGGGTGGGGCACAAAAATGAATGAAACACAGTCCCTGCTGAAGAGGAACTCACAGACTGGAGGAGGAAACACATCATTAAATAATTATTGTACAATGTGGAACACTATATAGAGTAGATTAGATTGTATGCAACTTGGTGTCAGGAATTGTGTCTTGGTCACTATTGCAATCCTGCTACGTCCACTGCCTTGTACAAAGCAGGTCCTCAATAACTTTTTGGTTGAATAAATTAGTAGTGTTAGGGGTATATAGAAAGCAATACAAGCTGAGTTACAAGGAAGGCTCCCCGGCAGAGGTGATGGCTGAGCTGAAGAAATCTCTTTCTCCATTGACTGTCAGAATGCCAGCACTAGGGTGACGTCACCCTCCTGGAGTAAAGGTCTGGGAGTCTTTTGGGTATTGTTAGACCCTTCAGTGTACTCTACACCCAGCTCCTCCCAGACCTGTCAGTGTTCCAGGGTACAATATAGACTTGGTTTCCTAGACAATTGTACATCTGCCATTTTGCTTGTGAAAAATACTATTTTTATCAATATGACAAGCCAACCATAAAAGTATATGTGAAAATTATTGTTGCTTGTGGCCCTCCCAACACCTCATCTGTCCTGTGTATTATCTAAAGAAGAAGAAAACTGGTTCCCCAAAGTGGTTATGCCTCCAATTGAAGCATCATTTTATTCTACTCTTGTGCATAAATGATTTTTTATCATTTTTTTTTAATCAACTTTCCTTTTATAGAATGCACTGAAGGCCCAATTGACCTGGTCTTTGTGATCGATGGATCCAAGAGTCTTGGAGAAGAGAATTTTGAGGTCGTGAAGCAGTTTGTCACTGGAATTATAGATTCCTTGACGATTTCCCCCAAAGCTGCTCGAGTGGGGCTGCTCCAGTATTCCACGCAGGTCCGCACAGAGTTTACCCTGAGAAACTTCAACTCAGCCAAAGACATGAAAAAAGCCGTGGCCCACATGAAATACATGGGAAAG
Organism: Mandrillus leucophaeus; assembly: GCF_000951045.1. Classification (NCBI taxonomy): domain Eukaryota; kingdom Metazoa; phylum Chordata; class Mammalia; order Primates; family Cercopithecidae; genus Mandrillus; species Mandrillus leucophaeus. The sequence goes on from NW_012106598.1 coordinate 1,005,360, forward strand.
GGCTCTATGACTGGGCTGGCCCTGAAACACATGTTTGAGAGAAGTTTTACCCAAGGAGAAGGGGCCAGGCCCCTTTCCACAAGGGTGCCCAGAGCAGCCATCGTGTTCACCGACGGACGGGCTCAGGATGACGTCTCCGAGTGGGCCAGTAAAGCCAAGGCCAATGGTAATATGGGGTGGAGGTGCGGTTTACACCACTCAAGGTTCAGGTTTCTTAAACTCACTCAGTGGTCTCTGCTGGCCATAGGGGGAAGCTTCTTTGAGTATGCAGAAAGGCCTCCTGGCAACTGCCATTATACATCTTTACTACCCTGCCACCTAGAGGCCTTAAATAAAGTGGACCCCACAGGAGTTAAATAAAGTGCTCAGGAAGGAGTCTGGTGACTAGAAGGTTAGGCTAAGCTGACCACAGGCGGGTATCCTCTCCCTCTGATTTACTAGCCAGTGTGTGATCTCCAGTGTGAGAATCACCTAGAACATGCTATTCAACCACAGACATATATACAATAGTTCCAAAACACTGGTCTGGTTGCTCTAGAATCAACTGAAGAGCTTGTTAAATTGTTTCTGATGGGAACTTTTACTGATTATGTATATATATTCTTGTATTTTTTAACCAATACTTCCAGCGAACATTCTGAAAATGCAATAGCCTTAGGATGGATAATACTCTTGTGTTTGCAGGAGGCAAATTTAGCTTTTCAGAAAATCAGATGATGGAAGAGATTATGACTCTAAGCTCTTGTTGCTCAGTAAAGCCCAGCCTCTTCTCTGGGTTTTGCTGACCTGAGGGTAACTTCAGTTGCACAGATGTGAAGCATGCTTGAGGAGTATGACCCTTGGCTAAAGGAAACCCAGAAGCTAGGATGATTGGTAGAGACAGTTTATGGTGAAGTTTCTAGATTCCTTGACGGAGATAAGAAAAGTTGAAGTAGTGAAGTAGTTTGTTTAAAAACTGCCTTTTTTTTTTCCTCTGGTTTTTTTTTTTTGAGACGGTGTCTCGCTCTGTTGCCCAGGCTGGAGTACAGTGGCGCGATCTCGGCTCACTGCAAACTCCCCCTCCCGGGTTCATGCCATTCTCCTGCCTCAGCCTCCCGAGTAGCTGGGACTACAGGCGCCCGCCACCATGCCCAGCTAACTTTTTGTATTTTTAGTAGAGACGGGGTATCACCGTGTTAGCCAGGATGGTCTCGATCTCCTGACCTTGTGATCCGCCCGCCTCAGCCCCACAAAGTGCTGGGATTACAGATGTGAGCCACTGCGCCCGGCCAAAAACTGTCTTCTTAAAGTACTTGTTGAGGACACACTGCTTTAGCAAGTCCTGTAAGAGGAAATAAGGTATGCACAGATCAAGGCCTCATCCAAGACTTTATGGACCCAGGGCCTAGATCAGGCCTGGCACATAGTAGATGTGTGACAACTACTTGCTGAGTGAATGAAGAAAGGAGTGAGAGTACTGGCAGTCCCATTGGTGAACTCCATTCCTCCTCACAGAAAGGCTGGTTCACATCGACATTCACTGCTGTCTTTGTGAAGGAGGTCATTTTATTGACGCTGCATACCTTCCCCTTTTTCTAGCCCGAGAGTGGTAGCCACAAATTGTCCTGCCCTGAATCATCTGGGTAGATTGTAAAACTGGCTGTTCACACTAGCCTAGATTGCTAGAGCTCATGTCAAACTCATAGGCCCCCTAGTCTGCATTCTTAAAAAGAATTAGGGGAAGCATCTTGGTCTCCAGAGACAGTGGTTAGCACTTTCATCTCACTGAAACTAATCTACCTTACCCTTTGCTCCATTTAAATGTCTCTACACATCACCCAAAGATAGGTGGTAGGAGAAACTGATGTTTATTTGATTCTTGAATCAACAAGATTTATATGAGGTGGCATCCTCTTATGAATTTAACTACTCTTATGTATAGCAAACAGAATCTTAAAATAGTAGTTATCCTTTTTAGGAAGTTATGTGTAAAATCACTGGGCTCCCGGACAAATATGCTGAACTTGGTTATTGACCTTACACAGACTCAGAACAAGGCATCATAACTCTTGCCCCTTGTCTTGAGCCATTTTTAAGTACATTTTTAAGAATCTAGTCTAATAAATTAGCTAGAATAAGTTATCAGTGCTGAAAAATGTTTGGACTCAAGCAGAACATATTCTTATTGTGTTTTACTTTCAAATGAAGAGTATATAGGGGAAGGGAGTCTAATGATCAGTGTAAGAAAAACTTTTGACGCAAACGCATATCCCTGTTGAAATTTAAGGCTGATCTTGGGTTTGTTCTTTTTCCTGACTTTAGGGGTTTCCAGTGGCCTGCAGATTCTCCTTTTCAGCTTAGCACTTCCTCCCAAGGTTGTGTCGTCTTAAGAGAAGTGGGCAAAAACCAGCTTCACTTGGCCTCAGGTCACTTACATTTCCTGTCCTGTAGCTTTGAGTAGAAACTAGGTTATTAGGTCATAAATTGACTTGATTCTTAGAATTCTTCCAGAAGAGATTCCCATTTAGCAAGCCATAAAATAGTGCTCACTTCTATGAATCCAGAAGGCTAATTCAGAGGGAAGTTGCAGATTCGTTAAATAGCCCAGCCCAGAGCTGAGAAACAGGTTAGTAGTTTAGCTTCCCAGCATCTCCCAGATGCCTCACTTCTCTCTTGGATCCCTCCCTTTTGCTCATAGGACAAAAATTAAAATGGTAGAAAAATAAAAAGGAAGGTTGGCATGGACCTTTCAAATCACACCACTTAACATTTAACTGGCTTTGGGTGCAGTACACACAACTTCCAGACCCTGGGAACACAACTCTAACTACCTTCCTCTTAATTTTTCCTGCACCCTAGGTATCACTATGTATGCTGTTGGGGTAGGAAAAGCCATTGAGGAGGAACTACAAGAGATTGCCTCTGAGCCAACAGACAAGCATCTCTTCTATGCTGAAGACTTCAGCACAATGGATGAGATAAGTGAAAAACTCAAGAAAGGCATCTGTGAAGGTACTATAGCTTACGCAAAGACCTTCGCAGACAGGGCAGCATGAACTCTTTTTTTTTTTTTTTTTTTTTTTTTGAGATGGAGTCTCACTCTGTCACCCAAGCTGGAGTGCAGTGGCACAATCTCAGCTCACCACAACCTCCGCCTCCTGGGTTCAAGTGATTCTCATGCTTCAGCCTCCCGAGAAGCTGGAATTACAGGCACCCACCACCACACCCAGCTAATTTTTGTATTTTTAGTAGAGATGAGGTTTCACCATGTTGGCCAGGCTGGTCTCGAACTCCTGACCTCAAGTGGTCCACCCACCACAACCTCCCAAAGTGCTGGGATTACGAGCGTGAGCCACCATGTCCGGCCCATACAAACCCTTTACTGATAAATTCTCAACCAAAAAAAGTGTCTCCTTCATGGGCAGGACCAGTAATGCCTAGAAACAGTACAAAAAGAAGGGCTGGGCACCATGGCTCCCGCCTGTAACCCAAGCATTTTGGGAGGCTGCGGTGGGAGGATTGCTTGAGTCCAGGAGTTCAAGACCAGTTTGGGCAACAAAAGTAAAACCCTTTAGGAAACAAAGTCTCTGAAAAAAAATTTTTTAAATTAGCCAGGCATGATGGCACACACTTGTAGTCTCAGCTACTTGGGAGACTGAGGACGGAGGATCGTTTGCGCCCTGGAGGTCATGGCTTCAGTGAGCCATGATTGCGCCACTGCACTCCAACCTGGGTGACAAAGCAAGACCCTGTCTCAAAAGAAAAAAAAAAAAAAAAGATGGGGGGAACAGGGGAGGTGGGAAAGAAAAAAATAATAGCTACAATTGTTTGAGCCCTTGCTCTGCGCCAAGCAGTGTAATAAGTGTTTTGACATACCAGCATGCTTCATCCTCACAAACACCCTAGAGAAATGATCATTTAACTAAAAATCAATTATTATATAAATCAGGAGAGCTGAGGTGCAATTTCAGAACATACCTATAATTGAAGTGGAAAGGGACATAGTTCTTCCAAGCCCACTGTTAAAATTAATGCCTTTCTGCGTGGACTATTTGTTTACAGAATATTAGACTGCCCTTTAGACTTTAGATTTTTGTTATGCATGCTTTTCTCCAGTTTACTAAGTGTGCCAGGTATGCTTACGGATAGCAGTTCTGCCCATTTTTCCTTGTACTCATGTCCCTGGTTCAGCAGTTAGATCCTAGTCTAGGTGCTGTGTCTTACCCCTCTACGGAAAGAACTCTTGAGATGAGGGGTAACAGGGAGGGAAGGCCTTTCAGATTTCTGTGAGTAGAGAATGTTTTGCCTCTTGATTGTTTCATTCAAGTTGAAATGCCTCAAGTGGAGCTGCTGCCAGTGCAACTAAAATCCCTCAACAACTTCACCTTTTTTTCTGCCCTACTTTCTAGACATGACCTTTTTGGGAGCATTCTTAAGTAAGATGTACTTAAGGGGTCCAAGCTTCTCTTACGAGAGAGAATTGCCCTAGAGTGGTCATAGGTATCATGGTAATCAACTGCTTTTTTGAATCTTTGGTGTTACCAAACAAAACCAAAAGACCTTAGGTTATGGCAGGTAGGTAAGGAGGTGGTCTGGGACCAGCTTCCTGAAGAACACACACATGCCTGTGGACAACCGTCACTCCTTTTGGTCATCTTTTTCTGCTCAGCTCTAGAAGACTCCGATGGAAGACAGGACTCTCCAGCAGGGGAACTACCAAAAAGGGTCCAACAGCCAACAGGTACAGTTTTTAAGGCAGTGTTTTTAGAAATGTTGGTGGGTGCTTCTACCATGGTTTCCCTCCAGATAAAAGTTGTAAAGAAGTGAATGTAAGTATGTTCAAATTATGATAATTAAGGCCTTTTTTCCCTCAAAAAGATAGTTAACTTTTACTCTTACATTAAGCCATATTTGGTAACTAGCATCGTTTCAGGTGACAGTGTTTTTGTTGTTGTTGTTGTTGTTTTGAGACAGTTTCATTCTGTTGCCCAGGCTGGAGTGCAGTGGTACAATTTTGGCTCACTGCAACCTCCACCTCCTGGGCTCAAGTGATTCTCCTGGCCCAGCCTCCCGAGTAGCTGGGACTACAGGCGCCTGCCACCATGCCTGGCTAGTTTTGTATTTTTAGTAGAGACAGGGTTTTACCATGTTGGCCAGGATGGTCTTGAACTCCTGACCTCAAGTGATCCACCCACTTTGGCCTCCCAAAGTGCTGGGATTACAGGCATGAGCCACTGCGCCTGGCTGTTTTTGGTTTTTTGCTGTTTTTTTATTTGTTTTTTTAATAACGATGTTTACTCCACTGAAGGTAACAGTCTTTTTGCTTCAGTATGTCCCAAAGTAAAGCTCGGCACCAAGTGCTAGGAATACCAAGTACCTTACTCTGCTGATGGCTGTTTTATAACCAAAAGCGTTAAGCAGGTTTGATTGCAGTTTTCTTTCTCTTTACAGAATCTGAGCCAGTCACCATAAATATCCGAGACCTACTTTCCTGTTCTAATTTTGCAGTGCAACACAGATACCTGTTTGAAGAAGACAATCTTTTGCGGTCTACACAAAAGCTTTCTCATTCAACAAAACCTTCAGGTAATTCCAAGTAAAATATTACTATAAGATAATTTCAGCCTTTCAGCTTGCCAACAACCTTAGCTTAGAAGGAAAGGAAAGAAGGAAGTAGGAAATGGTATAGAGAAAAAGAGAAGAAAGAACTTAAGTAAAATGAGAACTGAAACATAAACTAAAAGAAACTGGAGCAGTGTTCCTCACTAATCCACAGTAAGGGCCACTTCCAGTGTTGGAAGCATATACAGCGCTTTCCTGGTATTACTTTACTGGATCTGGCTGCATGGAAAAAGTGGAACATGTCTTTCATTATGGTTTCCTCCATATGCTGATTCATTTCTATTATTATGTGTCTGGGAAGTCTGGTGGATTCTAGAGGTGAACACTTTCCATCTGCTTTCTCAGGAAGCCCTTTGGAAGAAAAACACGATCAATGCAAATGTGAAAACCTTATAATGTTCCAGAATCTTGCAAACGAAGAAGTAAGAAAATTAACACAGCGCTATATCCTTTTCTTGTATTAGGCTTCTGTATGGAATGCAAAGAATATTATCAAAACTTCACACACACTCTATGTAGGTTTTATCAACTGAAGTCAATCCCGTGAAGTCACGAAGCACAGTGAACTCCAGGAAAGGCTTTTTGCTTTAAAAAGCAGCCTGACAGGTGTTTGAGAGCCAAAGGCAAGCCAAGCTTAGTAGCAACAGTCAAGCACTTAGTTGCCATCGGCCCTTCTAGGGGCCTTAGCAAGAAGGCCTGTCGGTCAGCATACAAAGTAAGGAAAAGAGACTGACCTAACTCCCTCTCTGCTAGGAGGGTATGTAGGACATGAATGAGGTCTGAAGTACATCAAAGGTATAGCAAGTATAGGCAAAGAGTGTTGTAGAATGAAGAGGTTTCAAACTCAGTCTAAACTCCAAACTTTTCCTTTAGCCCAAAGGAACACCACAGCCACATACGGATTCAGTGTGTGTAGTTTCTGGAGGACAGGGATGGTTTTTTTTTTTTCCTTGGCAGCAGAGATCTTCTCTTATCAGCACTCTAAAAAATGAAACATTCCACCAAGGGAACAGCAGGATCCAGTGATTCATTAAAACAATATTACAAATGAAAGGAATGCTTGGTGATAATAAAGAAGAGGATTCAGTGCTTTTGCATATTGAACACCCTGCCAAATGCTCTAAACTTAAAATTACAGTAAGCGTACTAAAGCTGTCTGATATCTCAAGTGCATCAACTAGTCTACAGGGAAATGGCTTAATTCTGAACTATCTATCTCTGTGCCAATGGGCTTATGTAATAAGGAACAACAGCACAGAGCAATTCCATTTCTGAAAGTTGGAAATATGCTCCCTAAAGTAAAATGAAATAATCTTCCTGAGAGTGGTTAATATACATTGACGAATCTGGGCTCTCATTCTGCCCTCAAGTGGGCAGACAGAGGGTATTGAGGAGCTTACAGGGTAGACCAATGCCTATTCTAATGCCCCTTTCCTCTCGCTTGCCTGTCCCACCCCAAAGTTCTACTCACAAGAGACTAAAGAAGGTATATTTTTACATAGGTCAGAATTCCTCAAAACTGTGGCCTTATGTGGCATCATGGTGAAAACTCCCTATCTCCCTTTGCTTCTGACTTCGTATCTTACTTTCCAAGGTTGAATTCTTTCATTGTCTTCTCTTCACCACATTCTCAATATTATCAATTCTGGCTCCTAGCAGTGTGCTATGGCAAACTAATTTACAAGCATTAAGGGTGGAAGTGGAATTACAATTTAAAAAAAAAAAAAAAGACTGCAGCTGGGTGCTGTGGCTCACACCTGTAATCCTAGCACTCTGGGAGGCCAAGGTGGCCTTGCTTGAGCTCAGGAGTTCGCGATCAGCCTGGGCAACATAGGGAGGCTTTGTCTCTAAAAATTAATAAATAAAATAAATAAGGCTGGGCGCAGTGGCTCACGCCTGTAATCCCAGCACTTTGGGAGGCCGAGGCAGGCAGATTACCTGAGGTGGGGAGTTCGAGACTAGCCTGGCCAACGTGGAGAAACCCTGTCTCTACTAAAAATACAACAAAATTAGCCGGGCGTGGTGGCACATGCCTGTAATCCCAGCTACTCGGGAGGCTGAGGCAGGAGAATCACTTGAATCCTGGAGGTGGAGGTTGCAGTGAGCCAAGATCGCACCATTGCACTCCAGCCTGGGCAACAAGAGTGAAACTCTGTCTCAAAAAAAGAGAAGGAAAAAAAAAATAAATAAATAAAATTAAAATTAAAAAGACAAATTCACACTGAGCTATCTGGCTTTGATGATGTTTTTAAAAAAAACGCAAAATATTTATCTTAACAGAAATGTTAAATGAGTTCTATAAATTTACAAGTCAGGGTTTTAAAATACTCGACAGAAATGGGGGAAAAAAACCCAAAACCTTTTCTATTTCAGAAGCCAAAATTTTACATGGATAAATCAAGTTATATTTAAATGTAAATAAAAAGACAATTCTTCATCTTCCTTAATTTGAGATTTACTAGAAGAAATGACACAGAGAATGGAAGCCCTGGAAAATCGCCTGAGATACAGATGAAGATTAGAAATCGCGACACGTTTGTAGTCATTGTATCAAGGATTACAATGAAAGCAGTGCAGAGCCCCAAAGCGCAGGCTATTGTTAAATCAATAATGTTGTGAAGTAAAACAATCAGTACTGAGAAAGCTGGTTTGCCATAGAACAAAGACAAGAAGTAGACATTAACTTGTATAAATTTATCTAGGAAAAAAATCCTTCAGAATTCTAAGATGAATTTACCAGGTGAGAATGATAAGCTATGCAAGGCATTTTGTAATATACTGTGGACACAACTTGCTTTTGCCTCGTCCTGCCTTAGTGTTGCAATCTCATTTGACTATACGATAAAGTTTGCACAGTCTTACTTCTGTAGAACACTGGCCATAGGAAATGCTGTTTTTTTGTATTGGACTTTACCTTGATATATGTATATGGATGTATGCATAAAATCATACGACATGTACTTGTGAACAAGTTGGATTTTTTATACAATATTAAAATTTACCACTTCAGAGAATGGTATTCAGTGCAAAATTCTTAGTTTAACTTTAAATGGAAGATATCTATATATGAGAAATGGCCAATATGCCTATGAAAAAAATGCTGAATCTCATTAGTAATCAGGAAAATGCAGGTTAAAACAATACCATTTTTCACCCATCAGCTTAGCAAAAATGAGGATTTTTTTTAACAAGTGTTGGTAAGGATGTGGAAATGTGAGGCTCTTCTAAGAATGTAAATGGAGCCGGGCACGGTGGCTCAAGCCTGTAATCCCAGCACTTTGGGAGGCCGAGACGGGCGGATCACGAGGTCAGGAGATCGAGACCATCCTGGCTAAC
>NW_012106598.1:1014491-1029302 GCF_000951045.1 Mandrillus leucophaeus
AAAAAAAAAAAAAAAAAAAAAGAATGTAAATGGCACTCTTTGTAGAGTAAGTCTATTGACATCTCATAAAACTGAAAATGCACACAACCCTGTAAATCTAGCAACTGCACTCAGTTATCTAACTAGATGATTTCAGCACATACATACAAAGAGACCTGTATAAGAATGTCACTAGACTCTGTAAAAGCAAAAAACAAGGAACAACTTAAACATCATCAGAAGGGAAACTGATAAACTCTGGTGTAATCCATACCACAGAAATACAACACCACATGTACAAGAATGTGCTACATCTACACAAATACATGGTCAAACTCAAAACAAAAATGACTTTTAAAAGAATGACAAAATGTTTAGCACACCATTCCTGAAAATTTAAAAAAATCAAAAATGTCACTAGTTGTTCAAAGACATGTAAATATGTATATGTAAGTATAGGAAATGTTCTAAAAGGATGTACCTAAATTGAGAAAATAGAGAAGTGAGAATAGGGCCAAAGACTTCAACTTTATCAACTCAAGAAGGAACTTATAGCAAGAAACACCCTAAGTGGGAGCTTCAATAAGAAACGAAGATAGCCAAAATGACATCCTTTCCATGGAAGTCACTGTATTTTAGAGTCCAAATGATGCTTTACAAACAAGACATGTTGAATAAGCTTATGTTTACATATTTAAAGACAAGTATTTCCATTAGCATGTCCCCTTAAGGGACAGTGCAGGAGAATTGGAAGACCATCTCCTAGGCCTCGACTTTATCTGAAAATCATGATTCTTTCTGGGTATAGAAGTTTTGATTCAAAGTATTAAACCTTTAGTTTATATTACATTTGAGTAATCCATTTGACCCTGAAAACACAAGTTTTCATTAGGAAGTAATACTGGTTTGGGTTGACATTACTTTTGAGGTAGTCATGCATCACTTAATGATGAGATACGATCTGAGAAATGTCATGTTAGGTCATTTCATCATTGTGTGAACATCAGAGTGCACTTAGAAAAACCTAGATGGGGCCGGGCACGGTGGCTCACACCTGTAATCCCAGCACTTTGGGAGACTGAGGCGGGTGGATCACGAGGTCAAGAGATTGAGACCATCCTGGCTAACACAGTGAAACTCTGTTTCTACCAAAAATACAAAAAGTTAGCTGGACATGATGGCAGGTGCCTGTAGTCCCAGTTACTCAGGAGGCTGAGCTTGCAGTGAGCTGAGATCTGGCCACTGCACTCTAGCTTGTGGGACACAACAAGACTCCGTGTCAAAAAAAAAAAAAAACAAACAAACAAAAGAAAAACCTAGATGGGTATCCCACTACACACCTAGGCTATGTTATATACCCTATTGCCCCTAGACTACAAACCTGTACATCATGTTACTGAATACGGTAGGCAACTGTAAAACAATGGTGTTTTATCTAAACACAGAAAAGGAACTTTTCAGCCTTATTATAATCTTATGGGATCACTGTTGTATATGCCGTCCATCACTGGTGCATGACTGTTGTGTATGCAGTCATTATGTGGTGCATGACTATCAGTTCTGGCATTGCTGCCAAGGTGGCTCAATTCTACTTTACTCTCTGTTGTGTTCAGGCTCCACCTAGTGGCTCAAAAGACTGCCTCCTCCTTTTCAGCAATTAAATACCTTTGAACCTAACATTTTCTCTCTCTGCCATGAGAATTTTTTTTTTTTTAAGCTATTAAACACATTTCTCTTGGGGGAAGAAAAACCTCATGGCAAAAAAAAGAAAAAAAAAAGCCTCCAACCAATGCATTAAAATCTACAGATTAATACAAGATATTTAACTTGAAGATTGTCTAAAATATTATTTCTCAATTTTCCTTGTCTTTGCCACTTGTACATCTCAGTGTAAGGGTTCTGCATTCCATTTTCATCACTTATTGGATTTAATCTGCAAAATAAGGCTAATAATAATATTGAGTGGTCAGAGGACTAAATGAGTTAACATACACACTATTTTGTAAGGTACTTAAAACTTTTATTATTTATTTTTTGAGATGGAGTCTCGCTCTTTCACCTAGGCTAGAGTACAATGGCGTGACCTTGGCTCACTGCAACCTCCACCTCCTGGGTTCAAGCAGTTCTCCTGCCTCAGCCTCCCAGTAGCTGGGATTACAGGCACCCGCCACCACACCTGGCTAACTTTTGTATTTTTAGTAGAGGCGGGGCTTCGCCATGTGGCCAGGCTGGTCTTGAACTCCTGACCTCAGGTGATCAGTCAGCCTCAGCCTCCCAAAGGGCTGGGATTACAGGCATGAGCCAACATACCCGACCACATTATTTATTTTTAGAGACAGGGTCTTGCTCTGTCACCCAGGCTAGAGTAAAGTGGCACCACGATAGCTCACTGTAACCTCAACCTCTTGGGCTCAAGCAATCCTCCTGCCTCAGGCACCTGAGTAGCTGGCACCACAGGCCTGTGCCACCACAATGGGCTAATGTTTTTAACTTTTTTATAGAGAACGGATCTCATTACATTGCCCAGGATGGTCTCAAACTCCTGGCCTTCAGTGATCCTCCTGCCTCAGCCCCCGTAAGTGCTGAGATTACAGGTGTAAGCCACAGTGCTGGGCCCTAAAACATTTTAAATGTTCAGTATTAACTGTTATATTTTTACTCTTTAGCAGCCAAGAGTATTGGACACAAAGATGGTGCTAGAGCTAAGTATATGTTGAGTGAATGCAAGGACAGAATAAATTCTTTGCTGACCTGAGGAAAGTAATCTGGCAGATTCCCACCCCTAAACCATCTTTTGAAGCAAACAGGCAGTAGTAAATTAAATAATGGTAAATGCATAAGAAATTTAAGAACTACTATTAACAAACTTCTGAACTAGAAAGGCACAAGTGTATCAATAAGAGAACTAAGTAAATGTTTAAGCCCTAGTAGTCATTATCCACTCTAATTTTTGATAAGTAACACAAAGTTGAATACCTTGAGTCCCTGTCCTGCAGAATCTTAAAGAGAGGTAATCAATGCCATAAAAAAAGGTTCTAAGGTAACTCAGAAGCACCTGTTTTAGACTGGGTGCTAGGCTGACCCTCAGAACAAGCACAGGTAAGCCCAGAAAAGGGAGGAATGGGGGAAGGAAACCAGATTCCACTGCAGGTGAAGGGAGTAGCAAGTCTAAGTAGTAGTTGGTAGGTGGAAGACAGGGGATGGAAAACTTTTCCATGACACAGATGATTATCTTCCAGACAACCCAACTATTAATAGTTGTATTCATAATCAGCCTAAAATTTGGTTTCTTCTCTACATTCCTTTTGCTCCTGCCACCATCCCATACCAACTGCAATTCTTAACACATTCTACAATATCCAACCTCTTCTTTCAGATTTCTATTTCCATATCTAAGAGTTCAGCAGAGGTATGGAGTAAATCCAATTGGCTGGAATTTCCTACAATCCTCTGAATATTAGAGCTACCCAGACACACTGCTTTCATTATAATCAGAAAAGAAAATTGAAATGTCACCTTACACTTTCCCAGATCTTCCTGGTCAGTGTCACTTTCTCTCTCTCAGCAGTTTTAAGAGCACTTAATCAAAGGTAACATAGGCCAGAATGAGTGAGGAATGTTTCCTATCTACTAGCTTTAAACTTCTTGTCTCTCTAAACTTTCTTGCTGAAAGAAAGAACAGTTGTGACTGCACAAAAAGAACGTGTAATGAAAAGGCAAAAACCAAATGATCTTATAGCATATCATCAATAGAAGGCCCTAGAAATCATAAATTTTCTAAAAAACCATCATTCCAAAATGCCTGCAGTCAGAAAACCACAACAGAAACCACACAAAGAAAGGGTACACCAACATTCTGCAATATTGTAGTCTTCAGGTCACCACCCTTTGAGAAATTATATTCGAGCTAGTCAACCTGAAGGAAAAACTAACCCAAATAGTGTTAAAAGTCAACTTATGGGAAAAACTGACCAAGTAGATATAAAGCACACAAACTGCCTTAACCACGAGACTGAAACATTTTGAACTATGAAAACACACTATTAGAGACCAGTAGTCAGACCAAGCAATTCTTATCAAAGATTCAAATATTTTATACCACTATGGCCACACCGGTCTCTGGATATGTAAACATGAACACCTTAGAACACTTAAAATATTTCATATATTCAGTGACTCTTAACCAGGAGAGAAGCTAGTTTAAAAATGTGGTGACATTTGGGGGTGATTACAATGACATGGAAAGAAAACCAAGAATGAAAAATATCTGCAGAATCCACAGCCCTCCACGACAAAGAATTGTCCCATTACACAATGTCAGTAGTGCTCCCAAATTGAGAAATACTGAGTAAACGAACTGGTAAAACTACTAAAAACCAGACTCTCCAAAGTATTAATATATCCACAACCTCAGATTAACTTCGGACACAAACTAAAATCATGAGCTATTCCCTTGAAAAAAAAACAAACTCCTAACCCCCACCTATCAAATTGGGAACATGACCCACCCAGGGCTGTTATATAGCTATTAAGAGCTGGGGTCCTCTGACTCCAAGTGCAGTAAATGCTTGATTCTCTGCATACTATTTAGAAGGCATCCTCATTTACTGTCTCACTCATCTACCATCAAAAATTGCCTGAAAGAGGGGAGGGAGAAAAGAAGGAGCAAGGAGATTGAGTCTAAAATCCAAAAGACATTGTCTTTTCTGACACTTCTGTGGCCTCCCTCCCTCAAAGCCCAGCTGACGACATAGGGCATACGTTACTAGCACCATTCAACTCTGTAAATTAATATCTAACTAAATCATTATTTCCCCTCAAATTAATTCCTTTGAATGTTCCAAAGGATATTAACATATGAAGGATTCCCTGGGACATACTCTTGGGGGATGCAGTATAGTTTCCAAAAATGTGAATACTTAACGTACTTCACAGTGTATCTTTTAGGAGTATATGATTTAAAACATACTTGGGCAAACATGGACTTTACTGATTATCTGGGATTACTCAGAAATTGTCCAAGTGCACCAACTACTTACCTTAGGAAAGATTATTCATTAAAGTAAAACTTTTCCTGACCTATGACAGCATTTTGGATGGAGAAACATTTCAGTTAATCTTTTTTAGCTACTCAGATTTGGTAAATTGCAATTCTGGCTAAATTCTGGGCATTTAACCTTGTTGCCTCCTAAACACACTCAAAATATAAAATGCAAACAACGTCCTGAGAATGGTATTACAAAACTTGAGCATCCTAAAAATCTAGTACTAGAAAGGAACCCAGTGCCCTCCCTTTACAAAAACTGGGCTGGGATCGGTGGCTCATGCCTGTAATCCCAGCACTTTGGGAGGCCAAGGTGGGGGGATCATGAGGTCAGGAGACCGTGACCATCCTGGCCAACATGGTGAAACTCAGTCTCTACTAAAAAAAAAAAAAAAAAAAAAATAGCCTGGCATGGTGGCGTGCACCTGTAGTCCCGCTACTCAGGAGGCTGAGGAAGGAGAATCGCTTGAACCTGGGAAGCAGAGGCTGCAGTGAGCCAAGATTGCACCACTGCCTCCAAAAAGAAACAAACAACAACAACAGCAACAAAAAAACCCTGGAAAACAGAAATCAGGATGTGTAACTACTGAAAAGTCTTGCCACCACATCTGCCTCATCCTCTCTAATCCAACCTTCAGGAAATTGTATTGAAACAAAAATAGAGAAAAATACTGAAATAGATACAATGTTTTTAAAACAAGCAAATTTTATTAAAGGAAAATTTTGCATGGTTTACTTTTCACCAGTCTGTTCTGGCATGCTTCTAATGATGTCAGAGTCACCTAAAAAATAAAAATACAGTAATTTTACAATTTATTTAATAGCAACTGGTACCATAAAATTTCTCTACCTTTGGTTATCCCTTCTGTAGACAATGGTCTGCAAATTAGCACTGATTTTTTTTTTTTTTTTTTGAGACAGAGTCTAGATCTGTAGCCCAGGCTGGAGTGCAGTGGCACGATCTCGACCTTGGCTCACTGCAAATTCCGCCTCCCGGGTTCACGCCATTCTCCTGCCTCAGCCTCCCGAGTAGCTGGGACCACAGGCGCCTGTCACTGCGCCCGGCTAATTTTTTGTATTTTTAGTAGAGACGGGGTTTCACCGTGGTCTCAATCTCCTGACCTCGTGATCCGCCCACCTCGGCCTCCCAAAGTGCTGGGATTACAAGCGTGAGCCACCATGCCCGGCCAGCACTGATTTTTTGCAAAAGTTATCACATTACCTGTACTGTCATTTTTCTTAAGGTTAATCAAAGATAACCCAGAATCATAGCCATTATATGATCACACAGAACGATCATATAATAAAATTGGTTTATCACCAGCATTTATAAAACCAGACCTAGGGAAAGAACTAGGTCTGGGGACACACGCATGGTCTTAATATAGCGAATGTTTAGCCTGTCCTGACTATTACAAAATCAGAACAGCGAGAATATTCGCAGTATTCTATGAATCAAAGATTCACAATTGGAAAACAAAATGATGTAGATTTTTTGGCACTGTTTTTTTTCCTCAAGCTAATTTTACATGTCTATTCTCAGGAAGCAAGAATTACTTTCTTCCGTTTTGCCAGATTATTCTCCCCTTATAATTTCACCTTTTACCAAATCTCTAAGTCATTATCGCGCAGGTACTTCATCAAATGAAATTTATTATCTGACAGTAAAAATTTTAATTTATAATAAAGCCAATTATAATGTGTCGACATTCATAACCAATTCGCTACAAAAGACAACTACAGGATTTGCCTTGCTATATCCATATTCTATCTGAATTTAGGAACCAAAGACATTTGCATAGTAAGAAATACTTGTCCAGACATTACATTAGAAAGGCAAACAAAAAAAAAAAAAAAGACTTTCTATGATTTAAAAAGCATACCTGGATCAATGATAGCCAGTGTGCACACTCTGTAGTATTTTCCGCATGCTGTGCCCAGTTCAATATTATTTCCACTGTAGTGATGGACACCAGTTTTAGCCAACATTGCATAGTACTCTATTTCAGATTTCCTTTGGGAACCAAAAAAAGGCAAATAAATAAATGCAATACCAAGTGACTGACAGACTAAATGTTACTACTTCTTTTACTAGTGTTAATGTTCTTAAGGCCTTCAAAAAGTAACAAAATCACATACTACCCTTAAAAACATCATATTCATTATCCAATATAAAACAACATTTATATGTATCCTTTGCAAGTGAAGGGGTAACCAGCAAATATCTACTCAACCCCTACCATGTTTAAGACAGTATTAATACTCACAGAAGACGGTAGGATGCAAATAAACAAAAGCAAAGCATTATTTGTGCAGTGGCACAATCTTGGCTCACTGCAGCTTCCACCTCCCGGGTTCAAGTGATTCTCCTGCCTTAGCCTCTCAAGTAGCTGGGATCACAGGCATGTACCACCACACCCAGCTAATTTTTTATATTTTTGGTAGAGATGAGGTTTCACCATGCTGGCTAGGCTGGTCTCGAACTCCTGACCTCAAGGGATTCGCCCGCCTCGGCCTCCCAAAGTGCTGGAATTACAGGCATAAGCCACTGCACGCAGCCCTATTCTTTTTTTTTTTTTTTTAATCTAATGAAACTGAGCCACAGAATAGTAAGTGGAGGATCCAGAATCCAAACCTTTAAAAAATAAGCCATTTCTATCACTATCCCCCATTGCCCAGAATTCTAGACAGGGAGTGACACCGTTTTAAAGTTAAAATTTCTGGCCTTATGCGTGTAATCCCAGCACTTTGGGAGGCTGGATCATTTTGAAGTCAGGAATTCCAGATCAACCTGGCCAACATGGTGAAACCCTGTCTCTACTAAAAATACAAAATTTCAGCGTCAATTTAGTAGACACTAATAGTTTTAGGAATCGGAAAGGAGTCCTATACTATCTTGCCACTCAATTATGTAGATCCACATACCAGCAATAGTGCTACAATGTACTAGTTGAAAAAGCACCTCAAGCTGGTAGCTCACGCCTGTAATCTCATCAGTTTGACAGGCTGAGGTGGGTGGATCACCTAAGGTCACGAGTTCGAGACCAGCCTGGCCAACATGGCGAAACCCCATCTCTACTAAAAATACAAAAATTAGCCAGACATGGTGGCGGGTGCCTATAATCGCAGCTACTCAGGAGGCTGAGGCAGGAGAATTGCTTGAACCTGGGAGGCGGAGGTTGCAGTGAGCTTAGATTGTGCCACTGCACTCCAGTCTGGGTGACAAGAGCGAAACTCTGGCTCAAAAAAAAAAAAAGCACCTCGGGCCCCACCCCAAATCCAATGAAATCAGAACTTGCATTTTAACATTACCCATGTGACTCCTTTGCACAGTGATGTTTCAGAAACACTACTACAGAAGACAGGCTTTAAAGTTTCAAAGAATGGTTAGGGAAAAGCCCAACCCATGGGACAGGAAAGAAAGGGCCCTCCAGGCTTTGACAATAACTAGACACCCTATATAAAACGCTGTAAGCAGCTTATGCATTACCACAGAAAATTTGGTCACATGGTTTATATTCTGCAAGGTCCAAGTTTCTTTAGCTTATTTACAACACCCCCTAAGTTCAATTTCAGAACAGTGAGTCAAGCATAAACCTTGACTCAGAACTGATTTAGTGGGCTAAACTAGGTGATTCTATGATAGCCTGCAACGCCATGGCCCAGCCTCAACTTTTCTTACCTAGTTTTTTGACAATAAACAAGTTCACACAATGAAGCATCGTTAGACACCTCAAAGCTAAAAGAACCAAAAAAGCAGGACACAAAATACATGGAAAAAACAAATAATGTGTCTGTGCTTCCATCAAACCCCAATGTCCTGTTTTCACTCCTCCTGCCACACACACGTTTCTCCCCCAGAAATAAGCTCACAGAAGGGGAGCACATGATTTGGGGGTGGGTGGGGGGAGACGGCAACGAAGGGCCAAACACCACAATCGCTACCATAATTATCCTGCAAGTGTTCGAGTTAATGGTACTCAGATTATAAGTTTACACTCCTGTATATTCGTTCACGATGAATTCGCGGTAGGCGACGCTCGTTCAGGTTCTTCGATTACCTCAAAGCTGGGCAGTTGTTAGCGAGAATGACCAATTTCGCTTTGCCTTGTCTGATCATCTTCAGAGTCTGCTTGTACCCCAGGACGTACTTCCCACTTTTCATAACGAGTTGGAGCCTAGAGTTGATCGACTCCAGCGACTTTTTCTACAAAGCAAACATTAAACACGGACCTAAGGGCCTCGTCTGCAACCACTTCAAAACTGGACCCAGCTTTTTGAAGCCAAGCCTCTTAACTTCCTAAGTCGAGGACCCCAAGTCATTGAGAGGGCCACTGGGATTCCCTCTGGGGCCCTCCAAATGCCAGCAGGCATGCTGTCACCCCAGTGGGCTCACATCTGCCCGCCCCGGCCGAGACATCTCTCCACGTGAATCGGCTTCCGGGCCTGGCCCGCCTCACTCACCGTCTTCTTTGCGGCCACCATCTTCCTGCCTCAGGTGCGGGACGGCCCCCAAGCTAGAAGAGACAGAGGACAGGACAGGAAGTTTAGGATCCGGAGTTCCAAATGGCAACCCGCAAAGCTCCCCGCGCTGCCTAAACCTTGGTCAGCAGGAGCCCACTCACCAAGAGCAGCCACTAAGATGGCCGGGGAGCGAGAAAGGAAGGAGTTCCCACAATGCAAAGCTCTTCACGGCAGAGCCGGAATTGCAGGACCGGAAGCGGAAACAGATCGCAAGCAGAAGGGGCGGGACAAAAGGCGGAGGGTCGCTGCGGGTTGCTATTGGTACCGCTAGCTAGAATGGCTGCGGGGGCAGTACGAGGCGTCTCATACCTTTAATCCCAGCACTTCAGGAGGTCGAGGCGGGAGGATCTGTTGCGTCCAGCTCAAGGCCAGCCTGGGCAACATAGTGAGACCATCCCCGTCTCTACAAAAAATAAATAAATAAATTAGCCGGGCGTGGTGGCGCACTCCTGTAGTCCCACTTACTCCTAGCTCCGCCGGAGGCTGAGGTGGGAGGATCGCTTGAGCTCTGTAGGTCGAGGCTGCAGTGAACCGTGATCGCGCCACTGCACTCGGCCTGGGCGACAGAGTGAGACTCTGTCTCAAAGAAGGGAAAAAAAGAATGGCGGCAGGGGTGTTCGCTTTCCCTCTTTGCGGGCCTTTAAGCTTCTCGGCGTTGTGTTGCTGTTGGGCTTGGAGCTGCGATCTAACGAATCGAGGAGCTTAGAACCCGGAGGGAGTTGGAAAAGCAGACTGAAGGTGAGGTGGGAGGGTCGATGAGAAGAGGCTGCGGCGGCTGCGACCACGGTCTTAATGCGACTGAATTCACCTTTTCCCTGAGGCGCGGCTCTCGGAGAGCCTTGTGGATGACTCCGCTGCGCCGCAGCCCCCGCATTTACTCTCTGCTTGGTAGAAGCAGCAGTGTCCTCACCCCTGCGGTCACCCAAGTTACCTGTCCCCTTCCCCTGGAGAGCTGTTGCGCCCTGCGCGAGTTTCCCAAAATTCGCCTTTTGTGTCTGTGTTAGCGTGAACTTGTGAGCCGAGTTTGCACTGAGAGCGCGAAAAACAGGTCTAATTTTTAAAAAGTATTTCTGCTGTTCACGCTGGATCTTGGTATAAATGTCCAGAGACAGACCACTGAAAATATTAGGCGCTGAAAATCCCCACCTAATCAATCAGACCAGTGGGTAAGCTACGTGAGGGAAACCTCTTCCCCTCCTTAATTAAGCCTCACCAAAAAACGCGTGCTGTACCAGGAATCATTTACATATATATATTTAATACTCACAAAATTTCCATGAGATAGTAACCCTTTTATTGTCCATTTTACATATCTAGGGCTGTTGTCAGAGCTAGGACCAGAGCCTAGGTAACTTAGGTCTCTTCACAAAGTTGATTCAGGCCGGATGCGGTGGCTCACACTTGTAATCCCAACACGTTAGAAGTCCGAGGTGAGCGGATCACCTGTTAGGAGTTCGAGACAGTCTGGCCAACATGGTGAAACCCCGTCTCTACTAAAAATGGAAAAATTAGCCAGGTGTGGTGGCTCGTGCCTGCAATCGCAACTACCTCGGGAGGTTGAAGCAGGAGAATCGCTTGAACCTGGGAGGCAAAGGTAGCAGTAAGCTGAGATCGGGCCACTGCATTCAACTGCCTGGGTGACAAAGCGAGACTCCGTCTCAAAAAAAAGTAAAAAGGCCGGGCGGGGTGGCTCACGCCTGTAATCCCAGCACTTTGGGAGGCCGAGGCGAGCGGATCACAAGGTCAAAATATCGAGACCATCTTGGCGAACATGGTGAAACCCTTTCTCTACTAAAAATACAAAAATTAGCTGGGCTTGGTGGCGCGTGCCTGTAGTCCCAGCTACTTGGGAGGCTAAGGCTGGAGAATCACTTGAACCCAGGAGGTGGAGGTTGCAGTGAGCAGAGATCATGTCACTGCATTCCAGCCTGGTGACAGAGTGAGACTCCATCTCAAAAAATAGTGATAATAATAATAAATAAAATAAAAATAACGTTGATTCAAGTGTGTGCCCCTCTTTGCTGAGAAATTAACCAAGTTGAATTAGATTATCATAGTACTTGCTTTAATATTTAGTCATAAATTACTTAATACTGCAAATCCAGATATTTGTCTTCCTCTATTACTCTAGTTCTATAAACAAACTCTTTTTGTTTTTTACTAATTTTAGAACTAACAGATAACTAGCTCTCTGACTTAAAGAAACTGAGACCTGGAGAAGTTATGGTGCTGCTACCTGATAGAGTAAAAGTTGAAACATCAGTCCCCCTTTTAATCCTGTGTTCTTTATTTTTTTTTTCCTGGTCCACGTTTCATTTGCGGTTGTCATCCTATTATAAAAACTGAATCCTCAAGAGCATTTTCCATTGCAATTCACTCCACGTACCATTTGGAAATGTTTATAGTCTGCCACTGACATTAGACATTCAGATATGAATCTTTTTTTTCCATTATCGTCAAACATTTTTCTTGATATGCAGAGAACTACACCCTACCTTCAGTAGGCTAATAGTTATGTTGAGAAGGCAAGACCTATAAAGACAATTAGTACAACTCTAATTGCCATGTGAAGTTGTCGTTACAGATGTTACGTGTTTATTCCACAAACAGTACCGTGTGCCATCAGCTGTGTTGAGCCTGTGATCATAAAAGATTCCTTCAGAAACCTTGCTGTCTATTGTCTGAAGGAAGGTATAAGCAAATAGCATAATGTGTTTATTTAACAAATAGATATGATGAATTCTTCCTCACTCCAGGCAATAAGAATATACAAAGACATGGTGACTGTTCTTAAAGAGCCTACTATCTAGCTAGGCCTTAAAGGAGAGTAATATAGGAATAATTAATTTTGTATAGACTTTCTTGTACTTTTCACAAACCTTAACTCATGGTTACAATAACCTCATAGACATTATTATCCTTATGTTACAAGGGCTAAGATTAGAGACAAAAGTTGTTAAATAATTTAGTAAAGGTTAGACAGGTCAGAGCTGAGATTTGAAGTCAAGCACTTTGCAGGATTAACTGAAATCAAGGAGGGGATGCATTCTAGTCAGAGAAGAGCCAGAAGCAAAGCTAAAAGGTGCTCACTTCAGCAGCATGTATACTAAAAATTAGAACGATGCAGAGAAGTTAGTATGACCCCTGTACAGCAATGACACACAAATTCATGGGAAAAAAAAAAAAAAAAAGCTAAAAGGAGACAAGAGTGGTTAGAACAGTTTGGCTGGAATATAGCATTCATGAGAAGGAAAGAGAAAAAAAGAATACAAAAGAAAAGTGGAATGTTAAAGCTTTAAATGTTACAGTTGTAAGTTTGCTTTACAGTGGAATTATAAGAAATCATTTTACACTCAAATTTTACTGCCTTTTCTAACCTTTTCCCAGGAATTTATTTAAATCCATGGAAATTCCTTGTCCATTACTGAATCGCCTTTGAGAGAATGAATTCTGAATGGAAGAGGCGTGTTGATCAGTGATGCCATTGGGACCTGAAAACAGTGAAGGCTCTAAAATTAAATAGCCACCAGGAAAATTAAAGTTAGATATAAAATATTAAATTATTTCTAGAGATGGGATCTCACTATGTTGCCCAGGCTGGTTTTGAACTCCTGGCCCCAAGTGAACCTCCTGCTTCAACCTCCTAAAGTACTTGGGTTATAGGTGTGAGCTGCTGTGCCAAAGTTTTTATTTATTAATTTAGGAGAGAGGAGATGGAAGGAGAGCAGAGAAAAGAGCACAAAGCTTTTTTTTTTTTTTTTTTTTCTTGAAGGACAGATTGACAGTGTGTCAAAACAGAATGAACATACCTATATAAGCATTTCGTGTGAAGATATACAAGATGACAGTGGCTTCCTCAGGAAAATGGGATTGGAGGTTGGAAGGAGGTAGAGAAGTACTTTTTATTAAAATTCCCTTCTGTGCTATTTGAGTCTTTTGGCCCAGTGATTCAACTTTTAGGAATTTATCCTGCAGAAGCAGTCACAGAGGTGCTTGAAGACATGGGAACAAGAGTATTTATTTCAGCTTTATTTATTTGTTTTTTGAGACCGAATCTCCCTGTGTTGCCCAGGCTGGAGTGCTGTGGCATGATCTCGGCTCACTGCAACCTCCACTTCCCGGGTTCAAGCGATTCTCCTGCCCAGCTAATTTTTGTATTTTTAGTAGAAACACGGTTTCGCCATGTTGGCCAAGCTGGTCTTGAACTCCTGGGCCCAAGCAATCCACCTGCCTCGGCCTCCCAAACTGCTAGGATTACAGGCATGAGCCACCATGCCTGAGCAGCATTATTTATAACAGCAAAAAATTAGAAACATCAAATGCTCATCATTCTTAAACAATATACAGTCATGCACTGCATAACATTTTGGTCAATCATGGACCACATACACAACAGTGGTCCCATAAGATTATAATACATTCTTTTTACTGTATGTCTTCTGTGTTTAGATACACAAATGCCACTGTGTTACTGTTGTCTATAGGTACAGTAGCACGCTGTACAGATTTGTAGCCTAGGAGCAACAGGCTACACCATATAGTCTAAGTGTGTAGTAGGCTGTACCATCTAGGTTTGTGCAAGTTCACTCTGATGTTCCAACAACAATGAAATCGCCTAACGATGTAGTTTTCAGAATGAATCCTAGTCATTAAGTGATGAATGACTATATTAGGCATAGAAAACAGACTGGAAAACTATATATTTGTAGAGGCATAGAAAAAAGTCTGGAAAAGTCAGATATCATCAAAATGTAGAGAGATGAGAAGAGTGGGTCATGAGGAAGGGACCTTTACTTTTTCTTTAGGTTTTTTTAGTACTGCTTGAATTATTTTACAGTAAGCATTAATTATTGTTACATAAAAAATCCTTTTTTAGTATTAATAAAGTGTTCATTTGCAATACATGTGTCATGAAACATCAATTACTCCTCAATATAATACTTCTCAAAGTCTGGCTCTCAGATCACCTGCATCAAAATCAATGATTCAAACTCCTGGACCCCACCTAGGCCTATGGAAGAAATCTCTGGGTGTGGATCCTGGGAATCTGAGTTTAGCAGTCATCCTAGATGATTGTAATAATTACTAAAATTTGAGAATTAGAGACCTAAAGAATGAGATAGCCAAATTGGTTCTGAGACATACCTGCTTAGACAGAGGTATAAATTAAACAATAATGATCCCTTGTATTGAGTGCTCTACTTTCAAAGCTTTTTTTTTTTTTTTTTTTTTTTTTACAGAGTCTTGCTCTGTCACCCAGGTGG
>NW_012106598.1:1029526-1037569 GCF_000951045.1 Mandrillus leucophaeus
CCATGCCCCGCCTTTTTTTCCTTTCTTTTCTTTTTTTGAGACAGGGTCTTACTGTGTCACCCAGGCTGGAGTACAGTGGCACAGTCATGGTTCACCGCAACCTCAACCTCCCTGGCTCAAGGGATCTTCCCACCTCAGCTTCTGAGTAGCTGGGACTACAGGTGTGTGCTGTCATGCCTAGCTTATAAATAAAATATTTATTGTACAGACAGGTTTCACTATGTTGCCCGAGATGGTCTTGAACTCCTAGGCTCAAGCGATCTTCCCATCTTGGCCTCCCAAAGTGCTGAGATTACAAGAACTTGCCTCAAAGCTTTTGTTTTATTTATTTTTTGAGACCAGGTCTCACTCTGTCATCCAGGCTGGAGTGCAGTGGCACAGTCACAGCAACCTCGACTTCCTAGGCTCAAGCAATTCTCCTGTACCAGTCTCCGGTGTAGCTGGGACCACAAGTACATGCCACCATGCCCAGTTAATTTTTAAATTATTTCTAGAGATGAGATCTCACTATGTTGCCCAGGCTGGTTTTGAACTCCTGGCCGCAAGTAAACCTCCTGCTTCAACCTCCTAAAGTACTAGGGTTATAGGTGTGAGCTGCTGTGCCAAAGTTTTTATTTATTAATTTAGGAGAGAGGAGATGGAAGGAGAGCAGAGAAAGGAGCACAAAGCTTTTTTTTTTTTCTTTTTTTTTTCTTTTTTGAGACAGAGCCTTGCTCTGTCACCCAGGCTGGAGTATAGTGGCAGTGATCTTCACTCACTGCAGCCTCCGCCTCCCGGGTTCAAGCGATTCTCCCACCTCAGCCTCCCGAGTAGCTGGGACTACAAGCACCCGACGCCATGCCCAGCTAATTTTTGTATTTTTTGATAGAGTCGGAATTTCACCATGTTGGTCAGGCTGGTCTCAAACTACTGACTTCAAATGATCTGCCTGCCTTGGCCTCCCAAAGTGCTGGGATTACAGGTGTGAGCCACCACGCCTGGCCACAAAGCTTTTAAATATTCACTTTCCTCCAAAGTAATCAGGATAGTTGCTGTCCCTGTTTTACAGAATGATTAAAGTGCATGAGGTAACTTTTCTGAGGCACTTTTCTTTATATGATACCAAGTATCCTGTCCCAATTATGTGCTATGGTTTGAATATTTGTGTCCCCTCCAAAATTTATAGGTTGAAACCTAGTGCCCCAATGCGATAGTGTTAGTAGGTAGAGCCTTTAAGAGGTAATTAAGTCATGAGGGCAGAGCCCTGATGGATGGATTAGTGCCATAAAAAGGGCCGTGAGAAGGTTCGTTGTCTCTTTTGCCCTTCTGCCTTGTGAAGATGAATTATTCCTAACTGCAGAGGATGCCGCATTCCAGGCATCATCTTAGAATAAGAATCACCAAACCTGCTGGCACCTAGATATTGGGCTTCCCAGCCTCCAGAACTGTGAGCCAGTAAATTTCTGTTTATAAATGAACCAGTCTCAAGTGTTCTGTTAAAGCAGCAGGAAAAGACTAAGATACTATGTGTCCTCACTATACTTTAAAGAAAGGACTTAGTTGCTTTCTCCTAAGGATCTTACCATGATTTTGTACTGGAAACCAGTGATGCCCAAAGCACTCATTTTGTGTATGAATCATGACCACAAAATGGGAATGCCTCCTAGGGAATCTTAACTAAATCCACTGTATCTCTATTTGGAGACAGACTTGAGGCCTTGGTTTCTCTGTCTCTCTGTTTCTCTCTCTCTCTTTCTTTTTTTTTTTATTTTTTGGTAGAGATGGAGGTCTCACTTTGTTGCCCAGGCTGGTTTCAAAGTGTTCCTGAAGCAGTCCTCCCGCCTCAGCCTCCCATAGTTCTGGGATTACAAGTGTGACCCACTGTGTCTGGTCAACATTTCTCTTTCATATCTGCATGACTTTGAGCAATTTTTAAAATCTCTGCGGCTGGGTGTGGTGGCTCACACCTGTAATCCCAGCACTTTGGGAGGCCAAGGTGGGCGGATCACCTGAGGTCAAGAGTTCCAGACCAGCTTGGCCAGCATGGTGAAACCCGTCTCTACCAAAAATACAAAAATTAGCTGGGTGTGGTGGCAGGTGCCTGTAATTCCAGCTACTTGGGAGTCTGAGGCAGGAGAATTGCTTGAACCCAGGCGGCAGAGGCTGCAGTGAGCTGAGATCGTGCTGCTGCACTCCATCCTGGGTGACAGAGTGAGACTCCATCTAAAAAAAAAAAAAAAAAAAATCTGTAAGCCCCCATGTCCTCATCAATAACACTGAATAAAATAGAATAGGCCAGGTGGCTCCTGCCTGTAATCCCAGCACTTTGGGAGGCAGAGATGGGTGGATCACTTGAAGTCAGGAGTTCAAGATGAGCCTGACCAACATGGTGAAACCCCATCTCTACTAAAAATACAAATATTAGCTGGGCGTGTTGGCATGCACCTGTAGTCCCAGCTACTCAAGAGGCTGAGGCAGCAGAATTGCTTGAACCCAGAAGGCAGAGGCTGTAGTGAGCTGAGATTGCACCACTGCACTCCAGCCTGGGCAACAGAGTGAGACTCTGTCTCAAAAACAAACAAAAAAACTGGATAAAATGAAGATGTGTACCTCATAGTATCGTTGTGAGGATCACAGCAAATATTATAGCACTGATCACAGGGCCTTGTGTAGGAAAACCAGGCAGTGGATATTCCTCAGTCTCACTCCTACCTCCACACCACTGCAACCCATACATACCTTTTACAGTTAATCACAACAGCACAAAACCTATACACTAGAGGGAGAAACACTTGTGATGCAAAAATGACAGCCAGATCCTTTGGTTCATGAATATTTTGTAAATATTTCCACATACATACTTAGAGCAGGGGCTGGCAGACTTTCTGTTGAGAACAAAATAGTAACTATTTTAGATCTTTAGGTCCATATGGTCTCTGTGACTACTCAGTTCTGTGGTTGTAGCACAAAAGCAGCCATAGACAATATGTAAAGGAATGGGCACAAATGTGTTCCAATAAAACTTTATTCACAAAATCAGGCAGCGGCTGAATCTGGTGTGCAGACTATAAGAAGATTACTATTATTGAACATAACTATTTTTAAGTCATATAGAGAATACTCTTATTCTAAAGAGATGTACATTGACATATTTGGGGTGAAATATCATGATTTTTTCCATTTATTTTCAAATAGTTCAAATAAAAATGTATGTAGATAGGCAGGTAGAACAAATGCAACAAAATGTTAATTGTTGAATTTGGGTAGAGGGCATATGAGTGTTCATTTTGCTGTTCAACTTTTTGTAAATTTAAAAACCTTCATACCAAAAAGTTGGGAAATGTATATGCTTTAAGAAAGGACTTTGCCATCCAGATGTTATTCTTTCTGATACTAGTCTAGCATTTCAGAGTGACTTGGAAAGAATACCAACAGGTAAATGTTGGACAGAATTAACACAAGGCCCTCCTTTGGTTTTCCTTCACCAAAATTGCCGCTCCAAGTTTCTGAGAACTCTGTATGCACCTGAAATTATTGTGCTTCTGGCTTTTACTTGCTATGAAAATTAAAAGTGACAAGGCTGCATTTCCTGTTGAAGCAAGTACTAACAAGTTCATCTGATTTGTATTGGCCCATCTCCTTATTGTCAAGCAGTGAAAAGTATCATATTCATTGTCATCTACTATTTAGTGTTCAGATTAGGAAGCCGCCTATTATTGATTTCGAACTTAATTTGCCTAACTCATCCTTCATATTCTTGCCAGTCATCCTGGACATTAAACATGCTCACAAAGATCAGGAGAGGGAAGGACAATGAATCCAAATGAGAGAACCCTGTAAACTCAGTGAAAGCTGGTGGCCTTACAGCTAACTAAAATATACATAGACTGGGCACTGTGGCTCATGCCTGTAATCCCAGCACTTTGGGAGGCCAAAGTGGGAGGATCACTTAAGCCCAGGATTTTGAGACCAGCTTGGGCAACATAGTGAGACTCCATCTCTATTAAAAAAAAAAAAATTCATTTAAATTAGCCAGGCGTGGTGGTTGGCATGTGCCTATACTCTCAGCTACTCTGGAGGCTGAGGTGGGAGGATCGCTTGAGCACAGGAGGTCAAGGCTGCAGTGAGCTGTGATCATGCCACTGCACTGCAGCCTAGGCAACAAAGCAAGACCCTGTCTCAAAAACAAACAAACAAAACCCATAAAACATTAAAACATATATACACCTATACTGTATTCTGAACAGGTGATAAGAGGGAATGAAGGTTACCTATTCATCTCTACCATTTCTGCCTCCACAATAATACGGAATCTGAAATACTTCTCTATTTCTTTCTGTTCAGACTGGGAGTGCTCCAGACTCTTAACAGTTTTGTTTTCTGGCCTTCACACTCTACGAATCCTGCTGGACTTGGTTAAAAATAGGCCAGATAAATGCTTTCTCCCATTTTTTTCTGAAACTTTTTTTAATCCAAGGAAGCATATGCTTTTTATATTCTAGGGTACAGAGAGCTCACAGTACTTTATTCACTATTTTACTGTGGAGAAGTGACACTTCTGGAAAGTAAAATGTTATCTAAAAAGGTTGGTCTTTTGGTTGATTTACATTTCTTAGAGTCAGTTTTTGAAATTTTACTATAACTGATATTCCTGTGTGTCTCTGTCCACAAGAGTATGAAGTTTTACATACCATTTTCAATGATTTGAAAAGCCTACAATGTACTTTTGTCCTTAATAAAGCCAGGAAGCACAGGCTAAGATGTCACATGATTTTTGCTTTTAGTCAGAGTAATACTAATATAACACTGCGTGTCATGCTGATCAGAAAATATCACTGATTACTTAATGGATCAATACATAATAAATGCAATTTTGTGATAAAATCAAAACATAAGTATGCGGAAGAAAAATGATAAAAGGAGTCCTTGGAGGTGAAAAGATTTATGAATTACTGTCTATTTTCAGCTATAAAAATCGCAATATTAGGCCAGGCAAGGTGGCTCATGCCTATAATCCCAGCACTTTGGGAGGCCGAGGCAGATGGATCACTTGGGCCCAGGAGTTTAAAACCAGCCTGGGCAAGATGGCAAAACTCCATCTCTATTAAAAATACAAAAACTTAGCCAGGTGAGGTGGCCCGTGCCTATAGTCCCAGCTACTCAGGATGCTGAGGTGGGAGAATTACCCGAGCCCAGGAAGTCGAGGCTGAGGTGAGCTGTGATCATGCCACTAAACTCCAACCTGGGCAACAGGAGTGAGACCCTGTCTCAAAAAATAATAATAATAATAGTAATAATAAATTTTTAAATCACAGTATCAGTTATGACCTGGTATGAAGCTAGTCATCAAATAAGACTAAAGAAATAAGACAGGACAGGTAATTGTTGAGAAAGCAGTCAGGAAAAAGGGAGGTGGTATAAGTGTGTGTATTAGTTTGGAGACTTATAAGCAACAGAAACAAAGTAGCTCAACTAAGCAGAAAAGAAATTTATTTTGTAGTTCAACAGGCACAGTGGCTCATGCCTGTGATCCTAGCACTTTGAGAGCCCTAGGAGGGAGGAACACATGAGCTCAGGTGTAGTCTGAGACCAGCCTGGGCAACATGGTGAAACCTCGTCTCTACAAAAAAAACACAAAAGTTAGCCAGGCATGATGGCATGCCTTTAGTCTTAGCTACTTGGGAGGCTGAGGTGGGAGGATGGCTTGAGCCCGGGAGGTGGAGGTTGAGTGAGCCAAAATAGCGCCACTGTACTCCAGCCTGGGTGACAAAGCCAGATCCTGTTTCTAAACCAAAACCAAAACCAAAACAAACAAACAAAAATGAACAAGAAGCCAGATCTGCATATGCAGGTCATGGGAGAAGCAGTACAAGTTATTAGTCACTGATTCAGAGCCCACCATGCAAACTGCAGGGTGGCACCTCAATCTTACCTTGTCTGGCACTATAATTGAGTGTTTTTTTTGACAGAGTCTTGCTATGTCACCCAGGCTGGAGTGCAGTGGCATGATCTCGGCTCACTGCAACCTCTGCCTCCCAGGTTCAAGCAATTCTACTGCCCCAGCCTCCCGAGTAGCTAGGATTACAGACATGCACCACTGCTCCCAGCTAATTTTTGTATTTTTAGTAGAGATGGGGTATCGCCATGTTGGCCAGGCTGGTCTCGAACTCCTGGCCTCAAGTGATCTGCCTGCCTCGACCTCCCAAAGTACTGGGATTACAGTCATGGGCCACCACACCCGGCCCCCTTTTTTTTTGAGTTGGAGTTTCACTCTTATTACCCAGGATGGAGTGCAATGGCACGATCTTGGCTCACTGCAACCTCGCCTCCCAGGTTCAAGCAATTCTCCTGCCTCAGTCTCCTGAGTAGCTGGGATTACAGGTGTGCAGCACCACACTCAGCTAATTTTTTGTATTTTTAGTAGAGATGAGGTTTCACCATGTTAGGCAGACTGGTCTCCAACTCCTGACCTCTGGTGATGCACCCGCCTCAGTCTCCCAAATTGCTGGGATTACAGGCGTGAACCACTGCACCCGGCCTTGGCCAAATATTCAAGGTGCCATTCCACCATCGTATATGTTTGGCTGCTTCTGTATGATGAGGTAAATGGAAAGACCAGTAAATCACACAGAAATTAACCTATTACCTTACTTGTCTCACACTACCTTACAATAAAATGAGTTTCTTGATAAGATACAGTACGGTCTTCCATCAGTATCTCTGGGGGATTGGTTCCAGGACCCCCTCCCCTAGGATACCAAAATCCGTGGATGCACAAGTCCCTTATGTAAAATGGTGTGGTATTTGTATGTATTTTATGCACACCCTCCTGTGTACTTTAAATAATCTCTGGATTACTTGTAATACCTAATATAATGTAAATGTTATCCAAATGGTTGTTATACTATATTGTTTTTTGTTTGCATTTTTTATTATTATATTGTTATTTTTATTGTTTTTTCTGAATTATTTTGATCTGCAGTTGGTTGAATCGGTAGATGTGGAGCCTGCAAATATCAAGGGCCAACTGTACTGAATGTACTATCTTGCTGGCATACACACTATTGGGTGATGCTGGCAGAAGCATGATAGGCAGGAAAAGCAAATCTAATGCAGTGTCCATTACAGTAAAGATCATCTGCTGTCCTCTCAAAGTATGGTACCATTTCAGCCTCTTGCTACTGCTGGCAAATTAGGCACTCAGCCAGGTAAACCTTAGTAAGAGGAAGAGCATGGTGTTGAGCCCATAATTATGGTTGTTCACCTAATTATAAAATGCTTCCTCTGAAGAAAATAGAAGATACCATGGCTTGGCTGACAAATTACCCTTAAGGAAAAGTGAGAGATCCAAGGGAGCTCCTAAAAGATAATTGATGGGGAAAAGGGGGGAACTTAACTGGGCTCAATAAGCCCTGGTTTAACATGAAAGTATTAAGATTTGGAGAATTTTAAATTACATATTGATATTTAATCTGTGAGGTTATTGCATTTCTCTTTTGGGAAGAATGGAGTTTTTAGAAATTTCACTATCTAATAAAATTAAATGTGATTTTAATTTTAAAATGCGCCATCAGAAGTAGAAGCCTGCTGTTACCTGAATTGTGTTCCCCCCGTCCGCAACCCAAATTCATATATTGAAATCCTAACCCCAATGTGACTGGATTTTTAGGAGATAACTAAGGTTAAATGAGGTCATAAGGGTCCGACCCTAAGTCAATAGGACTGTGGCCTAATAAGTGTAAGAGAATATAAGAAAGAGAGAGAGAGGCCAGGCGTGGTGGCTCATGCTTGTAGTCCCAGCACTTTGGGAGGCTGAGGCAGGTAGATCAGCTGAGGTCAGGAGTTCCAGACCAGCCCGGCCAACATGGTGAAACCCTGTCTCTACCAAAAATGCAAAAATTAGTGGGGCGTGGTGGCCCACACCTGTAATCCCAGCCACTCGGGAAGCTGAGGCAAGAGAATCACTTGAACCCCTGAGGTGAAGGTTGCAGTGAGCCAAGATTGTGCTACTGCACTCCAGTCTGGGTAACTGGAGTTACCCAGAGGGAGACTCTGTCTCAAAAA
>NW_012106598.1:1037619-1039792 GCF_000951045.1 Mandrillus leucophaeus
AAAAAAAAAAAAAAAAAAAAAAAGAGAGATCTGCCATGTGAGAACAGAGCCAGAAGGTGGTTGTCTGCAAAGCCAGGAAAAGGGCCTCAGCAGGAACTGAATAGACCCCCACCTTGATCTTGGACTGTCCAGCCTCCAGAACTGTGAGAAATAAACTTCTGTTGTTTAAGCCACTCAGTCTATGGAATTTTGTTATGGAAGTCCAAGCTGACTAATACGGGGCCTTTTGTAAGCATTTACATAAGACACAAATACTCCCCACATCTGGACTCACTCTGAAAGGTCCATCTAATTCCTTTCCCCTAAACTCCTTGTGCTAATCCTGTAATCTTGTTCCTTCCAAGTCTCTAACCATACAGCGAAATCACTAGCCACTTTCAACATATTTCTCTTTCCTTGAGGCACAGTAACCCTTGGTGGAAGGCTGGAAGGTAGAATCACTGTACATATTGGTATTGTTATGAAGGACACTTCCTCAAAGGTACCCAGTCTCCCTGCATTCAAAGGGATTAGTGATTCGATTGCTAGGTGGCCAAGACTTTTTCAAGCCTGAATTACAGGGGAAAGAGGGAGAGGAAGACAAAGAAAGTAAAAAAAGGAGAGGAACAGGAGGAGGAAAAAGAAGGAGAGAGGGAGGAAGGGAAGGAAAAAAAAAGAAGGAAGGGAAGGACCTCTAAACATATAGTAAAGCCCAGGGCTGTGTATACATGACCCATATAGACAAATAATGGCAAATGTTAGGCAATTTGAGCATCAAAGTAAATAATGACGGTGTTGTAATCCCAGCTTTTGGAGGTCAAGGCAGGAGAATCACGTGAGGCCAAGAATTTGAGACCAGCCTGGGCAACATAGCAAGACCCTATCTCTATTAAAAAAATATTTTTTAATTACCCAGGCATGGTGGCGCATGCCTACAGTCCTAGCTACTGAGCGGCTGAGGCTGGAGGATTGCTTGAGCTCAGGAGCTCGTGGCTGCAGCCAGCTATGATTGCACCACTGCACCCCAGCCTGGGTGACAGAGTGAGACTCTGTCTCAAATATTTTAAAATGATGCTATTATGGACGGAATTGTCTCCTGGAACACTTATATGCTGAAATCCTAACCCCCAGAACCTATGAATGTGACTGTACGGTATTTGGAAATATAGCCTTTGATTGGGTGATTAAGGTAAAATGAGGTTATATGGGCCCTAATCCAATATGACTGGTGTCCTTATAAGAGGGGGAGATTAGGACACAGACAAGCACAAGGGGAAGATTAAGTGAAGACATGGAGAAGGTGGCCATCTACCAGCCAAGAAGAGAAGCCCTCAGAAGAAACCAGTTCTGCTGACATCTTGATCTTTGACTTCTAATCTCAAGAACTATGAGGAAATACATGTCTGCACTTCCAGCCATCCAGTCTGTGGTACTTTGTTATAGCACCCCTAGCAAACTATTACAGATGGTAACATACTACATTGGATAGTGTGAGACTTCAAGAGTACTCACTGATGTAAGTGAATAAATGGGGGAAAGGAAGAGCACTTCCTTACTTCATAGTAGAATGGCAGCTAATCAATATAGAAGAAATAATGTAATTAGAAAATCACAGGCAGTGTCTCATGCCTGTAATCCCAGCATTTTGGGGAGGCGGAGGGAGGAGGATCCCCTGAGGCAAAGAGTTCAAGACCAGCCTGGGCAACATGGCAACATACCCATCTCTACAAAAAAAAAAATTTTTTTTTGGATGGAATCTTGCTCCATCATCCAGGCTGAAGAACAGGCTTGGCTCACTGCAAACTCCACCTCCTAGATTCAAGAGATTCTCCTGCCTCAGCCTCCCAATAGCTGGGATTACAGGTGTGTGCCACCAAGCCCGGTACTTTTTGTATTTTTAGTAGAGATGGGGTTTCGCCATGCTGGCCAGGCTGGTCTCAAACTCCCGACCTCAGGTGATCTGCCTGCATCAGCCTCCCAAAGTGCTGGGATTACAGGCATGAGCCACTGCGCCCAGCCTCTCTCTCTATCTCTTTAAAAAAAGGCCCGGCCAGGCATGGTGCTCATGCCTGTAATCCCAGCACTTTGGGAGGCCGAGACGGGCGGATCACGAGGTCAGCAGATCGAGACCATCCTGGCTAACCCGGTGAAACCCCGTCTCTACTAAAAAATACAAAAAAAACTAGCCGGGCAA
>NW_012106598.1:1040102-1055068 GCF_000951045.1 Mandrillus leucophaeus
AAAAAAAAAAAAAAAAGGCCACGCGCAGTGGCTCACGCTTGTAATCCCAACACTTTGAGAGGCCGAAGCGGGTGGATCACCTGAGGTCAGGAGTTCGAAACCAGCCTGACCAATATGGTGAAACCCTGTCCCTACTAAAATTACGAAAATTAGCTGGGAGCGGTGGCAGGCGCCTATAATCCTAGTTGCTCAGAGGCTGAGGCTGGAGAATCGCTTGAGCCCGGGAGGCAGAGGTTGCAGTGAGCCGAGATTGTGCCACTGCACTCCAGCCTAGGCAACAGAAAGAGACTCGGTTTCAGGGAAAAAAAAAAAAAAAAGTCTGTTCTCTTAATAAATATCAAAGTCATGAACGACAAAGCAAGACAGGAGGAACTACCTCAGATTAAAGCAAACTAAAGAGAGACACAACTAAATGCAACGTGCAGTCCTGGATTGGACATTTGGCAACAATGAAACATGGAGGGTGGATTAAACCATAGTGTACCAAAGTTAAACTTGCTTGTGGTAATTGTAGTTATGTAAGAAAATAAGACTGTCATCGCACATCTAGTCCACCAATCAATAGCCCCTAGTCCCAAGGCTGCCTCCCGTCCCTGGCTATTTAGTGATGAGTCGGATGATACCTCCCAGCGCTTCGCCCTCGCCCCCTGACATCCTCCCTATCCCTGCTTTAGGGGTTTTTCCTCTCTGACTGTGCCATACCCTCCACCGTCTCCCCTCCTGCCTCCTGTGATCCACTTGTCCCTGCCCTCCTCTGCGTCCTGGCCCTCCCGCTCTCTTCCGCTCTGCCCTCCCTGGCTCCTTCCACCTCCTGCCAGCTACCTTTCTCCTCCAGGTGCGCACCCCTACGCCTAGCTCCGCTGCGCGCTTGCGCTCTACGCCCAAGGGAGCCGGGCTGCAGAGCTGGAGAAACTTCCGCGGCTACGGGTGCGGTTGCCTTCGGATCCCGGCTCCGGGCTGACACCCGCGCGGGGCTGAGACAGGTGTCTGCGCTCCCCGAGATGGGCTGCTCCAGCAGCGCTCTCAACAAGGCCGGCGACAGCAGCAGGTTCCCTAGCGGTGAGCAGGGGACTGGCGCCGCCGGCGTCCGGGCTGGGGACTCGGGTGGGCTAACTCCCCGGGAGGTCCAAAGGGTGTGCCCCGTGCCCACCCCGGCTGGCAGGAGCCAGGCCTCGCCCCGGAGGATGCCAGCAGAACCCGGGACAGAGCGCGATTTCCTCCCGAATCTGGAGCGGC
This sequence comes from Mandrillus leucophaeus, assembly GCF_000951045.1. NCBI lineage: Eukaryota > Metazoa > Chordata > Mammalia > Primates > Cercopithecidae > Mandrillus > Mandrillus leucophaeus. Next base: position 1,041,339 of record NW_012106598.1, read on the forward strand.
GCTGCTGTGACCGCGGGTGCGGCGGCCCTGGTGCGCTCCGCAGCGCTCGCTGCCTGAGGCCGGGCGCTGGACTCACCCTGTCCGCTGATGGGATCTCGGGGAATTGGTGTTGAAGCCCTAAGGCGGTTAGCCTCGGCATTGCCTTAAAAACAGGAGAAATGTCCTATCAAGGCCTTCTCCCAAGGCTGGGGGTCGTGACTGACGCCTGCAATCTCAGCACTTTGGGAGGCTGAGGCGGGGCGATCGCTTGAGACCAGAAGTTCGAGAACAACTTGGGTAACAAAGCGAGATCTTCCACTCCCCCATCTCTACTAAAACAACAACAAAAACCACTTTTCCCCATTTACGCCTCCCATTAGCGTTTCAGCATCAAAGATGGCAAAAGATGCGGAGAATCCAGAGGAGCATTCACTCCATCAAGTGGGTTCCTGCACTCTGAATAGGTCAGACACACTTTCCCCTATCTTTGACTTAAGTATACATTGAGAAGTATGTGTGATCAAAAGTGGTCATCACTGACTCTTGCTGAAGAAACTCAACAAGGACGTTTTGTGCATGTACTATATAATACCCCAGTGCTTGGCTAGATGCTGGAGATACAAGTGACCCTGTTTGTGGAGATTGAGGGTGGAGGAGACCGACAAGAAACACGTGAAACAATTGGCTAAGATCGTTTCTGACAGTGATAAGTACTGTGAAAAGCATACACGCAGATACATGAATTAGAGAATGGGTTTTACAGCCGACTCACTTTTCTTAGATTTTGAATGTCTAACATTTTGGACAATGCTATGGAGGTTAAGCAAACTCAGTCAAGCTAGTTTACAGTCTTCTGCAAGGCGAACTTTAGCAGGGATTTTGTACTGGAGTGAATTCCTTTTCACAGATCTTCTCTTAGCACCTTGTGTTATTGCAGTAACAGAAAAGTCTTCCTCTCTGATGTTGTTGGTAGAGCGCACCAGATGGTCATGAATGCTTTTCAAAGCTCAGCCGCTGTGTCCTAGTCAGAAATACGTTGTGTTTCTATTATTTTTGTGGTATGTGGTAGTTTATTTCTAGTTTGCATAGATAACAGAAAGCAATGACAAGTCAGGAAGTAAACAAAAAATTAAAAACATTATAAAAGTGATTCCAAACCCCTTTTCACAGACAACAATGTGAAAAGATGGAAAAATTCATTTATAATGCACAGTGCTCACTAACTTTTCTCCTAAAGAGCCCAGAGCTTCCATACCCCCAACGAGACGCCAGAGCAAGCTGTTTCTCCAATGTTTCATGTTTTATGTTATGAAATTAAGTAGAGTTTCGCATTCTGTTCTCTGATAAATTTTTGTGGGTTTCAATATGAAAAGCCGAGGGAAAATGGATGCTTCAGGAAGATACATTTTATTATTCTGACTTCTCTTAACCCCTGCTGTGCTTCAGTTATCCTAGGAGGAGCATCCTGGTTTAACAAGCAGAGTACTGACTCACCATTACATAGTTCTAAACTGATTAAAACATGTATTTCAGGGAATGTAACTCTCGGGGCAAAAGTATTCAGTAGGTGTAATGCAGTTTTTAATCCTTTCAGAAAATAATGAATAACTTTATCTTTAAAAATATTTTATCATCAGTATTGATAACTATTCCACTTGAGTTATACTCTTCCATTTTTTATTCTAGAACTCATTGCTGTTCTGAGTTTTCACAGATGTTGTTATGGAAGAGGTGTTAAAACGCCTGACAACCAGTTCTAGCCTTTAGAAAATTAACCTAATATGCTGCATAAATTGCTCAACACACACGTTAAATCAATCAACAGGTCTATTTGCTTCTGACCCTCGATCAAACAATACTCTCTTGTAATTAGATACTATTCTGTGTTCGTCAACATTTCAACTTCATGATCTTAGGCCCAATAAATAATTCATTCCTGTTTCTGCAGCTTTAAACTTCTTTAAATCCTAGGTACAACCCCAAGCTTGAGTGTACATACTTTTAGACAATAACAGTCCAAGTTTATTACGTGTCTGGTACATGCATTTATTCACTGTACTCTCAGTGCCTAACAATGTTCGGCATATAATAGGTCTTCAGTAATGATTTGTTGAATGAATTACTTCATTTAATCCTTATAACAATGTTATGACTAAATATTATGGTTGTCCTGTTTTTACAGATAAGAGTAAATAATTTATCTAAGGTCACAGGGCTCCTAAGAATCAGAGCTGGTGCTTTGAACTCATATGCTTTGCTGGGCACAGAGGCTCATGCCTATAATTCCAGTGGCTCTGGAGGCTGATGGGAGAGGATTGCTTGAGGCCAGGAGTTCAAGACCAGCCTGGGAAACATAGTAAGACCCTGTATCTAAAATTTTTTTTTTTTTAATTGAAACATGTATTTCAGGGAATGTAACTCTTGGCGGTGCAGACTGGAAGTCCTAGCTACTCAGGAGGCTGAGGTGAGAGGATTGCTTAACCCCAGGAGTTCAAGGCTGCAGTGAACTATGATTGAGCCACTGCACTTCAGTCTGGGCAACAGAGTGAGACTCAATTAAAAAAAAAAATGAACCTATATGTTTAAACCAGCTTCTGCTAATGAGATGTAAATCTGTTTTTGCCTCGGATCACTCTGGATCCCCATTAGGTGTGTGGTCATCCACTATAAAAACAGTGAAATCAATACAATAAACACATTATACTATATATCTTTTTTTTTTTCTTAGACGGCGTTATTTAGACGGAGCCTCTGCCTCCCAGGTTCAAGTAATTCTACTGCCTCAGCCTCCCAAGTAGCTGGGATTACAGGCATGCGCCACCACACCCAGCTAATTTTGTTTTTTTAGTAGAGATGGGGTTTCTCCATGTTGGTGGAACTCCCGCCCTCAGGTGATCCACTCGTCTCAGCCTTCCAAAGTACTGGGATTAAAGGCGTGAGCCACTGTGCCCAGCCTATACTATATATATTATTTAGGGATAGAATAATCACTTATTATGATTCTAAATATTAGTCTAATCCCTAAATAAGATACATAGTATAATGTGTTATACAAATATTATATATTTATTTTATTTTTTATTAAAAAAATTGAGACAGGGTCTTGCTATGTTGCCCAGGCTGGTCTTGAACTTCTGAGCTCAAGTGATCCTCCCACCTCGGCCTCCCAAAGTGCTGGAATTACAGGTATGAGCCACTGTGCCCAGCCTTTGTTATAAATTTAAAGCAGACAGCAGCTACTAGTGGACAGACATTAGGTTGCACAGGAATAATCTATTCTACTGATTATGTGGGGATATTTGCCCTGACCCAGTAGACACTGAATCTCACAGAGCTTCTTCCTATTGCCTCCCAAGATGACTGACCAGATAGGTGTGTGTGTTGGGGAGAACAGAATTGGAGACTCTGATTGTAAACAATTATCCAGTGCTCCTCAAAGCGTAGAACAGTGCCTAATATGTGGTAGTCACACATCGATTTTTATGACGTGCCCTGAAATGTGTGAGGAAAGAGATTTTCTTTCCAAAGGATAATCAGACAGATTAAGTTTGGAATTTCTTGTGTTTGTGGAAGCAAGTTTTAAATATTAGGACAATTTCTGTTCTTTTGAGTGTCCTGAGGATCCGATGCAATCTGAACACAAAGGTTTTATTGACTCCACAGACTTTAATGTGCCCGAAGGTGTCTAGACGTTCACATCCAAACCCTCCTCCCAGTGTTCCTAGCCCTCTGCTAACATGGATAATCACTGCTCGATTCTTTCCTAATATAAATGCGATCTGTTTTGGCAGACTTCTTTCCAAGGTGTTACAGCCCAAGCACCAAACATGGACAAAGTCAATAGGTGGTAATTATTGACAAGTTCATTGCTAGGTTAATGTGTACATTTCCACTGACAGCTATAATCATTTGTTTGTTCTAACCTGAACTTTCACTAGCTGCTTGCTGTCCATGCTGCCTAGGCAATCAGACGAAGCTTGAATTTCACACAGTTATGTGAATTGTTCTTTGTACTGCGGTCATACCTTCAGTTTTCACCCAATATTTCACACTGTGACATCTAGTTAGGTCATCTGGTCCTAACTGCACAAAAGTTTTCCTTTTGAATTGAAGAAGAAACTTCATTAACATTAAACTTAATTTGTATAGGCTTTTCTTGCATATAGAAATTATATAAATTTTTTTTCTTTCAAATGTGTGCCTTTGTGTCATTTCTGGATCCTGGCAGGTAAATAGCATTTGGTATGTCTTTGTGGTAGGCCTGGTGATTGCATACAGCTAATTGAAATGGAATAAAAAAACTATATACATGGTTCAAAAATGTGAAAATATTTGGAAAAGTCAGGCCTGAAAAGTACACCTTCCACCCCATCCTCATCATCTATTTAGTTCGAATCACACACATGAATAAACACTTATTATTTTAGGGGTTTTTTGGATATATTCTTTCAAAGTTTCTTTATGCATTGCAAATATTATTTCCTTCTCTCATCTTTATTTATAAAATGTAGTATACTATACCCACTGTTCCTCACTTTGTGTTTTTCACCTAACACTATGGAGATTTTTCCATGTTGATATATAGAGAACTTCTTTCTCCTTGTTTATACCTGCATAATAATTTCTTCCTTGATTTATTTAACCAGTCCCCTATTGAGGGACATTTGATTTGTTTACAGTCTTTTCCTGTTGCAGACAAGACTGCCATGAATTCCTTTGTGCCTACATCATTTTGAATGTGTGCAAGTATATCTGTAGGACAGTTTCCCAGGAGTGGCATTACTAGGTCAAAATACGCACTGATAATTTTGATAGATAACTGCCTAAACGTGTTCTGTAAGAGTTGAAGCAGTTTACACTGTCATCAACAATAAAGTAAATCTCTTTCTAAAATGGAAAACTTTCAGACATTTGGGTAATCGCATCGAAACATAGATGTGAGAGAGAAGTCAGGAGACAAGGTAGGGAGCATGCACTTGGTTTCAGGTGCTTTAGTTTGTGATCTCATTTAATCCTCACAATAGCCTTAAAACACAAACATTAGTTACAGCAAATACAGCTAGAAAACGGAAGCTTGGTGCAGATAAGTCACTTGCCCTGGTCTCAGAGCTAGTAAGTCTAGTTAGCCTACTTACTAGATGGATAGATGGACCTGGGGCACATGGCTAACTTGTGTGACTCCAAAGCCCCTGTTCTTTTCACAACTTCCAGTTCCATCTGGGATCTGGTCCTAGTTCTGCAAGAAACCTGTAGTGTGGCCTTACACATAGAACACATGCAATCAGCTGAATGTGGATGCTTGAGTCTGTAATCCCAGCTACTTGGGAGGCTGAGGCAGGAGAATCAGGAGGTCAAGCACCACTGTACTCCAGCCTGGGCAACAGACTGAGACTTCTCTCTAAAGAAAAGAAAAAAGAGGCTGGCGCGGTGGCTCAAGCCTGTAATCCCAGCACTTTGGGAGGCCGAGACGGGCGGATCACGAGGTCAGGAGATCGAGACCATCCTGGCTAACACGGTGAAACCCCGTCTCTACTAAAAAATACAAAAAACTAGCCGGGCGAGGTGGCGGGTGCCTGTAGTCCCAGGTACTCGGGAGGCTGAGGCAGGAGAATGGCTCAAACCTGGGAGGCGGAGCTTGCAGTGAGCTGAGATCCAGCCACTGCACTCCAGCCTGGGTGACAAAGTGAGACTCCGTCTCAACAAAAAAAAAAAAAAAAAAAAAAAAAAGAAAAAAGAGACCGGGCACAGTGGCTCACACCTGTAATCCCAGCACTTTGGGAGGCCAAAGTGGGCAGATCACCTGAGGTTGGGAGTTCGAGACCAGCCTGACCAACATGGAGAAACCCCATCTCTACTAAAAATATAAAAAATTAGCCAGACGTGGTGGCTAATTTTTTACAGGTATGCGCATGCCTGTAATCCCAGCTACTCAGGAGACTGAGGCAGGAGAATCACTTTAACCCGGGAGGTGGAGGTTACAGTGAGCCGAGATCGTGCCATTGCACTCCAGCTTGGGCAACAAGAGCAAAACTCCGTCTCAAAAAAAAAAAAAAAGAAAGAAAGAAAGAAAGAAAAAAAAGAAAAGAAAAGAAGAGAGGCAACCAATAACTGTTGAGTAGTTGGATGGGTAAATGGATGATTGACAGAGACAGGGATTCAGGGAGGTAAGAGTATTACTCAGAAAAGTAGAGGAGGAATCAGAACCTAATGAATACCAGAAACTGAAAGGTAATATTGGCCAAGATGGGCTTGGGAAGAGAGTGTTGGGTTATGAAGAGGGCCTCCTAGCTATGCAGGAAAAGGTTAACACTGTAGAACAACGCTTGATTGACTACCATTAAATCATGCTTCTGGACTGAACACGGTGACTGACGCCTGTAATCCCAGCACTTTGGGAGGCCAAGGCAGGTAGATCACCTGAGGTCACGAGTTTGAGACCAGCCTGGCCAACATGGTGAAACCCCGTCTCTACTAAAAATAAAAAAAATTTGCTGGACGTAGTGGCAGCTGGTGGTAGCTAGGACCTCTAATCCTAGCTACTTGGGAAGCTGAGGCAGGCGAATCTCTTGAACCTGGGAGGCGGAGGTTGCAGTGGGCAGAGATCACACCATTGCACTCCAGCTTGGGTGACAAGAGCAAAGCTCTGTCTCCAAAAAAAAAAAAAAAATCATGCTTCTGTAAGGTGGCCCCACATCCAGCTCATGTGTACAGTTTCACTTCTATGTTAATGTTTTAACAATATCAAGTTGAAAGAAACCCTGAATACCTGTGCGGGTTAATGAAAGGCTCACCAAAGCTGATAAAAACCTGACGAGGCTTCTAATCCTAGAGTGTGTAAGTGTGAGTAGTACTAGGTAGTTTTTTTTTTCTTTTTTAGAGACAGGGTCTTGCTCTGTTGCCCAGGCTGGAGTGCAATGGTGCAATCAAAGCTCACTGCGGCTTGGACTCCTGGGCCCAAATTATCCTTCCACCTCAGCTTCCTACAGCACTGGGATTACAGGCATGAGCCACTGTGCCCCACCGTAATTTTTTTTTTTTTTTTTTAAAGCAAAATGCCAGACTATAGCTCTCCAGGTGTGTTTATGTCTTGAAAGTACTGTAATGACCTCAGAAGCTTCTTCACCCATCTCAGGGCTATTGCTGTTGTTCATAGTCCTTGAACCACTTCTTGGGAATTGCCTTCGGGCTCTCAAGTTCATTCATTGTATATAATCAAGGGTGTCTGAGCTTTGTCCTTTAAGGATGAAGATTGAAAAAACAACAATCCACATTGTTTTTATTTTATTTTTTAAGTTTTATTTATTTTTTTTTTGGTAGAAACTGGTTCTCACTATGCTGCCCAGGCTGGTGTCAAACTCCGGGCTTCAAGCAACCCTAAGACCTCAGTCAGCCTCCCAAAGTGCTGGGATTACAGGCATGAACCACCATGCCCAGCCCCACATGGCTGTTAGCAGCTAAAACCCCCTAGGAATTAAACCTTATGAAGGCGGGTGAAATAAGACAGGCAATGCAGGTGTGCATGATTTAGCACTACCTAAGTTGTTATATCAGAGTTTCCCAGCCTGTGAGAATAGATTATAGCCATGCCAGCGTTTCTCCTAGCCTTTAGGGCAGCCAGGTGGGATCTTGACAGACTGAGCCATCTGGAAGCAGCTTCCTCCATTTGTTGCAGTGTAATGCACAAATATCATATTCTATGTATGTCATGATATTGAAAAGATCAGGAAGTGTTGGTGGCTCAGTGCAGTGGCTCATGCCTGTGATCACAGCACTTTGGGAGGCCGAGGCAGGAGGATCATCTGAGGTCAGGAGTTGGAGACCAGCTTGCCCAACATGGTGAAACCCCATCTCTACTAAAAACACAAAATAAATTAGCTGGGCATGGTGGCATGCACCTGTTGTCCCAGCTACTCAGGAGGCTGAGGCAGGAGAATCACTTGAACCCGGGAGGTAGAGGTTTCAGTGAACCGAGATTGTGCCACTGCCCTGCAGCCTGGGTGAGACTCCATTTCAAAAAAAATAAATAAAATAAAAATTAAAATAAAAAAGAAAGTGTTGGGATGTGCATTCCAGCTCGTCTGTCATTTTCACTAGTAGTTTCTTTTGCTTAGAGATAACATCTGCCTTCAGTCACCCCAGCAAGGACTTCTGTTGAAATGTTCTCCCTAAAGCATTCTCTTTGCTTATTTCTTTTCCTCACTGTTAATGATAATGATAATGAACATTCTCTCTCTCTCTTTTTTTTTTTTTCTGTAAGATGATTTTTTGTGTGTGTGCCTGTTTCTGCGTCTTCCCATTTTCTCAAGACTCTGATATAAACCACACAGTTTCTTTTTTGCTAATTTCCTTTACTTAGTACTTAGTCTACAGGTATAGGACCTGTAGACTAGATGTTATGGGAGGTTCTGGTTACCTGTACACCTTGCATTAATGTGTGGGTATGAATTTCAACATTTCATTTCAACTGAAAGACAGTATAGAGTGCTGATTAAGAATGTGGGCCTGGAGTTAGACTGGGTTCAAATCCTCATCCAGGATCAGTTATTAGTTGTGCGACTTTGAGCCAGGTACTGACTCTCTCCGTGCTTCTTCATCTACAAAATAGGATCAACAATAGCACTTAATAGAGCTGAGGAATAAATGAGTTAATACATATAATGCACTGAGAATATAATCTGGGCCAGGAACAGTGACTCATACCTGTAATCCCAGCACTTTGGGAGACTGAGACAGGAATCTTGCTCTGTAGGCCAGGAGTTCGAGACCAGCCTAACCAACATAGTGAGACCCTCATTTTTTTTTTTTTTTTTGAGGCAGAGTCTTACTCTGTTGCCCAGGCTGGAGTGCAGTGCTGTGATCTTGGCTTACTGCAACCTCCTTCTCCCGGGTTCAAGAAATTCTCCTGCGTCAGCATCCAGAGTAGCAGGGATTACAGACATGTGCCACCATTCCCGGCTAATTTTTGTATATTTAGTAGAGATGGGTTTCACCATGTTGGCCAGGCTGGCCTCAAACTGCTGACCTCAGGTGATCCAACCGCCTCAGCCTCCCAAAGTGTTGGGATTACAGGTGTAAGCCACCGCACACAGCATTTTTTGTTTGTTTAAGATCAAGTTCTAGATCTCTGAGTTTGTTGATTTCTTTCCTTTTTAAATTTTTTTTTTTTTTTTTTTTTTTTTTGGGGACAGGGTCTCACTCTGTCACTCTGTCACCCAGGCTGGAATGCAGTGGTGCGATCAGAACTCACTGCAGCCTCAACCTCCCACCTCAGCCTCTCACCTCCACCTCAGCCCAGCAGCTGGGACTATAGGCATGCACCACCACACCTGGCTAATTTTTTGTGTGTTTTTTGGAGAGTTGACATTTTGCCATGTTGCCCAACCTGGTCCCTAACTCCTGGGCTCAAGTGATCCTCCTGCCTCAGCCTCCCAAAGTGGTGGGATTATAGGTGTGAGCCACCTCACCTGGCCTTGCTCACTTTTTTAAAAAGTAAATTTATTTAAAGAAAAATGGTGACAAAATATTAAGTCAATAACAGCACAAATGGCAAAGAAATATTCAAAAATCATAAAAGTGGTATGTGAATGGCCACAGTTTATGAGACAGTTTTTCTAAGGCTACCAGGTCTTCTTATTTAGCTAGATTACTTGCTCTTGTATTTGTGCTGCTATAATTTTTTAATTTTTTTATGTTAATTTACTTTTTTTTTTTAGACAGGGTCTCACTCTGTCACCCAGGCTGAGTGTGGCCTCAACCTCCTGGATTCAAGTGATCCTCCTGCCTCTGCCTCCTGAGTAACTGGGACTACAGATGTGTACCACCATACCCAGCTAATTTTTTATTTTTCGTAAAGACAAGGTCTCACTATATTACCCAGGCTGGTCTCAAACTGCTGGTCTCAAGTGATACTCCTGCCTCGGCCTCCCTGCTATAATTTTTAAAAATAAATTTTATTTTAGAATAGTTGTAGATTTACAGAAAAATTATGAAGTTAGTACAGAGAGTTCTCACATATTGCACACTCACTTTCCTCTTTTTTAACATCTTATATTAGTAGGATATGTTTGTCACAATTAATGAACCAAATCTGTTACGTGATTACTAACTGAAGTCCATGCTTTAGTCAGACGTTCTTAGTTTTTCTCTAATGACCTGTTTCACTTCCAGCGTCCCATCCAGAATCCCACATTGCAGGTAGTCATCATGCCTCCTTTGGCTCATCGTGGCTAAGAGTTTCTCAGATTGTCCTGTTTTTTTTTTTTTTTTGAGACAGAGTCTTGCTTTGTCGCCCAGGCTGGAGTGCAATGGCCGGATCTCAGCGCACTGCAAGCTCCGCCTCCCGAGTTCAAGCCATTCTCCTGCGTCAGCCTCTTGAGTAGCTGGGACTACAGGCGCCCGCCACCACGCCCGGCTAGTTTTTTGTACTTTTTTTTTAGTAGAGACGGGGTTTCACCGTGTTAGCCAGGATGGTCTCCATCTCCTGACCTCGTGATTCGCCCGTCTCGGCCTCCCAAAGTGCTGGGATTACAGGCTTGAGCCTCCGCGCCCGGCCTGTCCTTGTTTTTTGATGACTCTGACAGTTTTGAGGAGCGCTGGTTAGGTATTTTGTGGAAGGTTCCTCAACTGGAATTTGTCTGGTATTTTTCTCACGATGACACTGGAGTTACGGGTTTTTGTGTGAGTCACCATGCCTAGCCTATTCTTGTTTCTCTATATTTAAATTTCAACATTAAGTTTGTCTTCCAACTTCATCACATTTACTTTGTGATGATCAAAACGAATTCTAGATATGTAAATTCAGGTGCTTTTATTAAAAAAGAAAAGTGGTCTGACTGATTTTTATTTGCCCTCAAAGAATTTTTTGGTTGATAATTTTATATGTCAGTTACATGGAATATAACCTAAGTTCGCCTTTCTTCAAATGAGTGTCCTGTTGGCATCTACCAGCTGATGGAATGCACACTTGGGGATTAGCATTTGTACCATGGCACACAAGACAGTGTTTGTACATGCTTTGATGTGGGAAAAGGGCAAAAAGATCTAGAATAATGCTGCTCTACAAATGTTGACTGGATGGATGGATGAAGGATAGAATGGAATTGAGGCAAAAGCAAAGTAAGAAAATGAGAAGGAAGATGAGTGAACTACTCCTCTGGAGTTGACTTATGCTACATCTTGGTTCCAAAACGTCAAAAGCTCAAGAACCTAGAAATGGTGACAGCAAGGAAAAATACCAGGACCCCCTTCCTTACAAAGTTGCTCAGTGAAGTCTTTAGGATGTCTGATATGGCATGGTCATAGGAAATAACGACAAGATTTTGTTTTTGTTGGGTAGGAACTTTTCATTTCTGATTAGGGTTGAACTGAGTTGAAAAGCTTCCACCATAATGTGAATTTCAGGTATGTTAACTCTAGTTCTAATCCCTTCTGTAATGTTGCCTAGTATTTAGTTTCTTTGTGTGCCTATCACAACGGTGCTTACAACAAGGGTTCTGTTAGTTCAGCTGTCACACTGAATTTGTGCATAGATCAATTTACAACAGAATCAAGGGAGATAATGAGCACCAAAGGATTAGGCTCAGAGCAGTGCATGATTTGATGAAATGTGGAGTTCAGAAAACAGACACATCTTTAAACAAATTCAGATGTGAAAACAATGCATCTGTCTACAATATTTATTATGTAATAACATAGATTAGGCATAGAATGTCTCCTATTTGTGGACAAAAATATATCTCATTGCTTTTCAAGTTAGCCTGCTAGAAGAAATGATATAGTACCTTTTTCTACCTTGAGGAGGTATGGTGAGGATTCACAAACTCATATGGACAGAGTTATGGAAATACTTGGGTAAGAGGTAATATATAGCCACCAAGTTGTGCTTAATGAAGGGAGTAGCTATTTGAATTTCCCTGAAGACAGTAAACCCTAGGATACCAGGAACCACATTTTCCTCTTTTTTTTTTTTTTGAGACAGGGTCTCTGTCTGTTGCCCAGGCTGGAATGCAGTGGCGCAATCATGGCTCACTACATCCTTGACCTCTGGGGCTTAAGCAATTCTCCCACTTCAGCCTCCAGAGTAGCAGGGACTACAGGTGCATGCCACCTTGCCCAGCTAATCCAAATCTTGCTACCTGCTAGAACTCCTGTGGCCACCCAGATCTCGCCTGTAGTATGCATTTGATGAAAATGTGATGAATGAGTGAAATCAAAGCCAGCAAACAGAATGAAACATTTATTTATACACAAATTATGAATGGCCTTTATTAACCCCAATCAAGTTTAGTTAAATCGTTGCTAATGTTACGAGTACTTTTATTTATTTATTTATTTATTTATTTGAGATGAAGTTTTGCTCTTGTTGCCCAGGTTGGAGTGCAGTGGCACCATCTTGGCTCACTGCAACCTCTGCCTCCCGGGTTCAAGTGATTCTCCTGCCTCAGCCTCCTGAGTAGCTGGGATTACAAGCATCCACCACCAGCCCAGCTTATTTTTTGTATTTTTAGTAGAGAAGGGGTTTCACCATGTTGACCAGTCTGGTCTCGAACTCCTGACCTCAGGTTATCTACTTGCCTCAGACTCCCAAAGTGCTGGGATTACAGGATGAGCCACCGTGCCCAGCCTACTTTTCTATTATTTATCAATAATCATGTTTTAAACTGTACCATGATAACAATACAACTTTGTAGGTCAACACTGACAACTTCACAGTGTTTAGGAGACTGTGTAAGCCCTTTAATGTTGCAAGTTAGCTTTTCTGTTGCTAATTTAGCTATAGTGTATTGACAGGTCACTCCTGGTACTCAAGGGACCTTTGTACAATTAGAAAGAGGCCTTCCCCACCAACAACACATGCACCCTTCAGGTGCACCCAGGCTGGAGTTCTGCCTCATGCAGTGAGAAGCTTGTATAGCTGTGCGCTGCATCCTTGTTCAGTGGCTACCTTTTCATGTCAGATACCATGCTGGGCAAATTACACACATTATCCACTCTGTCAGTTCCCCTAACAAGCCTGAAAGGCAAACAATACCCACATTTTACAGATAAGGAAACTGAGATCCAGAGAGTTTAGGAACTAACTTGTCCAGATTGCACAGTTAAGTAAATAAATGGCCGAGTCAGGATTCACACCCAGTGTTAGAACAGTCTGAATGCTCTGCTTTGGTTAGAGGGGAGGGAGGGAGATCAAACACTAAAAAATGTACTTCCTTCAGCAGCTCAAGGGTAAGAATAAGGTGAGGGTTATGTAATCTGGAGCCAGAAAGGAAGTTTTAATGGTAATTGTAGACTTTATTGTGTTCTCTGAGAGATGGTTCAAAACAACTATTTGTTTTCCAATCTTTTCATTTATTTCCTCTATCTTTCTTCTTCTTCTCCTTCTCATTCTTCTTCTCATTCTTCTTCTTCCTCCTCCTCCTCATCCTCCCCCTCCTTTTCCTCCTCTTCTTCTCCCACCTCTTCTTCTCCCTCCTCTCCTTCTTCCTCCTCTCCGTCTTCTCCATCTTCTTTGTCTTTGTCTTTGTCTTGCTGTGTTGCCCAGGCTGGAGTGCACTGGCATGATCTTGGCTCACTGCAACCTCTGCCTCTGAGGTTTAGGCAATTCTCCGGCCTCAGCCTTCCAAGTAGCTGAGATTACAGGTGCTGGCCACCATGGCCAGCTAATTTTTTGTACTTTTTTTTTTTTTTTTTAAAGAGATGGGGTTTCACCATGTTGGCCAGGCTGGTCTCAAACTCCTGGCCTCAAGTGATTT
>NW_012106598.1:1055118-1064538 GCF_000951045.1 Mandrillus leucophaeus
TGGAGTGCAGTGGCACCATCTTGGCTCACTGCAACCTCTGCCTCCCGGGTTCAAGTGATTCTCCTGCCTCAGCCTCCTGAGTAGCTGGGATTACAGGCACTCACCACCACGACTGGCTAATTTTTGTATTTTTAAAGAGATGGGGTTTCACCATGTTGGCCAGGCTGGTCTCAAACTCCTGGCCTCAAGTGATTTGCCCGCCTCGGCCTCCCAAAGTGCTGGGATTAGAGGCGTGAGCCACCGTGCCCAGCCTAATCTTTCTTCTTTCACACAAATGTACCAATATTAGAATGAATGAAATCACCTTACTTTTCTGTTTGTGCATCATAATTTCTCTCTCTCTCTCTTCTTTTGAAACAGGGTCTTGCTCTGTCTCCCAGGTTGGAGTACAGTGGCGCAATCATGGCTCACTGTGACCTGAACCTCCTGGGCTCAAGCTATCCTCCCATCTTGGCCTCCCAAGTAGCTGGGACTACAGGCCTGCACCACCACATCCAGCTAATTTTTACATTTTTTTGTAGGGACAGGGTTTCGCCATGTTGTCCAGGCTGGTCTCGAATTTCTGGGTTCAAGTGATCCACCTGCCTTGGCCTCCCACAGTGCTGGGATTACAAGTGTGAGCCACCACACCCAGACACTGTACATCTAATTTCACCCTTGTTTGGGCCGCTATGGGAGGTATAACAATAGTGATGCTAAGATTGACAAGATTAGTGGGTGCTAGTCTCTGTACTAGTTCTGAGTATTATCTCATATAATCCTCATGTCAGTTCCCTGGTTCAGTAATAACACTATTCCCACTTTATAGGTGATGAAACGGAGGCAGAGAGAGGCTTAATAAGGCTAGTAAGTGCAGGAACCGGAGTTAAAATCCACTACACTGGCCGGTGCCATGACTCACGCCTGTAATCCCAGCACTTTGGGAGGCCGAGACAGGTGGATCACCTGAGGTTGGGAGTTCGAGACCAGCCTGACTAACATGGAGAAACCCCATCTCTACTAAAAATACAAAATTAGCCGGGCATGGTGGCTCATGCCTGTAGTCCCAGCTACTCAGGAGGCTGAGGCAGGAGAATCGCTTGGACCTGGGAGGCAGAGATTGCGGTGAGCCAAGATCACACCATTGCACTCCAGCCTGGGCAACAAGAGCAAAACTCCATCTCAAAAAAAAAAAAAAGAATGAAAACGGACCGACCTGGGCAACATAGAGAGACCTTGTCTCTAAAAAAATTTAACAATTAGCCTGGCGTGGTGGCACATGTCTGTAGTCCCAGCTACTTAGGAGGCTAAGGTGGCAGGATCACTTGGGCCTGGGAGGTTCAGGCTGCAGTAAGCTGTGGTCATGCCATTGCACTCCAGCCTGAATGACAGAGTGAGACCCTGTCTCAACAACAACAATAAAATAATGAAAGTGAATGGATATTGTGATCATGGGTATGAATATTCTAGCTATGGCAAAAATCGACAGATCACTTGGACACTTAGGACACCATTTGTGGAGAAATCAATTTTCTCAAACTTTCGCAATGCTTTTTGTTGGGAGAGAAAACTTAGACTGATAACATAATATGTTTTTCAAAATGTAAAACTGTGTGGCTGTGTTTTGGGTGTGCCAGCACATTTTTTTCCACACAATTTTTGCTGTAGGAGAATGATGCCTTTAGAATGTACTCACTATTGGCACAGGTGGATGAAAATGGTTTGTCTCATTTAACTGACAGTACTAATCACTGTAATAACTATTTTACCAGAAAATATAATTTGGCAGACATCCGTGATTAGTACATTAACACATTTCCTGTTTTTTTTCCCTAAGGCAATTATCACCAGACCATCCTTTGTGTGATATCTAAATGCACTGTCTTCTCAGGATGAATTTCTTTTTAGACCTGAAAAATCACCTTGATTAAGTTGCCCTACTTGCAATTAATTTGAAGGCTTCATTCATGATGAGGCAGAAGCGGGAGGTGAAAAATAGCCCTCTCCTCAATTCTAATTGAGCCCTAAGTCTCATAAGGTTTTTCTTGAGTTCTGCTTCTCTACTTCCAGCTGTAATCCCTCTCTGCAGGAGGATTCACACCTAGTCCCGGAGGCAGGGTGGAGATGCAGATATTCACACACACACACACACACACACACACACACCCCGCTACCCTCCTCATTTCCCCCCTCACAGGAACCTCTCTGTAAAAACTGCCCCTTTCTCAAAACAGAAGACATATTTGTTAATAAGATAGAGAGCTCAGCTCCAGGATGTTACATGTTTCCAGCTAAGATTTATATGTTCAATAGCCTCCTGGATTTGCCACCAGGATGTACAATCTACAACCATCTCCAAGATGCCATGCTCCAGCCTGAGCAATTCATGTCTCTCTCACTGGCCCAAATCCATCTATCCCTCTCCCCTTCCCCAGAACACATATTTTTAGAGGCAGGGTCTCTCTTCCTTGCCCAGGCTGAGTGCAGCGGCACAATCACAGCTCACTGCAGCTTTGAACTCCTGGGCCCAAGTGATCCCCTCCATCAGCCTTCTAAGTAACTAGTACTACAGTTGCACACCACCATGCCCAGTTAATTAAAAAAATTTTTTGTAGCGATCAGGTCTTGCTATATTGCCTAGGCTGGTCTTGAACTCCTAGCCTCAAGTGATCCTCCTGCCTTAGCCTCCCAAAGTTCTGGGATTACAGGCATGCTGTGCCTGGTCTATCCTATATTTTCTATCTCCAGCATCAGAGCTATGAACCAGTGTTTCTCTAGACGCTCCCTCTCTCTCTCTTCAGCCCCTGAACTGTCATTATATCCAGTCATTTTTACTTCTCATTTCTGAGTCCTATTTGCCCTGTGTCACTGGACACATTGACTTCTGTGTTGCCTGCCTCTAATTCATTCTACAGAGGGAGGTTTTTTTGGGTTTTTTTTTTTTTGGAGATGAAGTCTCACTCTTGTCCCCCACGCTGGAGTGCAATAGTGTTATCTCGGCTCACTGCAACCTCTGCCTCCTGGGTTCAAGTGATTCTCCTGCCTCAGCCTCCCAAGTAGCTGGGATTACAGGTGCATTCAACCATGCCCGGCTAATTTTTGTAATTTTAGTAGAGACGGGGTTTCACCATATTGGCCAGGCTGGTCTCGAATTCCTGACATCAGGTGATCCACCCACCTCGGCCTCCCAAAATGCTGGGATTACAGGCGTGAGCCACTGCACCCAGCTGGGAGGTTTTTAAAATCCAGATTGGATTGATTCATTTCTCTGCTCACAATTCTTTTTTTTAGTTATCTTTATTTTTATATTTTTTAAAGATCAGTTTTTGGAGGTATAATTGACATACAGTAAACTGTACACATTTATAGTGTACATTGTAGTAAACTCTGGTATATCTGTACACCATAGAAGCATCAGCACAATCAAGATTGTGCCCCTTTGAAATCTCCCTCCTGTCTACCCAATCCCAGTCTCCAGAGAGCCATGGTTCTACTTTCTATCACTGTAGATAAGTTGGTATTTTCTAGAGTTTATATAAATGGAATCTTATGCTATGTAATCTTTTTGTCTTCTTTTACTCAGCATAATTATTTTGAAAATCATCCATGTTGTTGCACTTATCAATTGTTCATTTCTTTTTTTATTACTGGGTCATATTCCCTGGTGTGAACGTTCCACAGATTTTTTGGCCCATTCACCTGTTGACAGACATTTGGATTGTTTCCGGGTTTGGGCACTCACAAATAAAGATGCTATGAACATTTGTGTATAAGTGTATGGACATGTGGTTTCTTTTCTCTTGGGAAAATACCTATAAGTTAAATGGCTGAGCAATATGGTGCATGTATATTTATTTATCTTTTTTAAAAAGTCCTGCTAGAAATTCTTGTTCTTCGTGCTTCGAGGATAAAATCTAAACTCTTCAGCACCACCTGCAGGGCCCTCCCTGACCTGGCTTCTGCGCTAGCCTCCAGCCACACTATCCTTTCCTGAGTCCTCCAGTTTTCCCCGTGTGTTCTCCTGGAACTCGTAGAAACTTTCTCAGCACACTCAACTCATGTGTGACCTCTTGCCACTCTGAGTACACAGGGGTCACACAGCGTTTATCGCATGGGATTGTTTTTGTTAGATTACTGCTTCTGATGGCTTCACCTGTGGTACTAGAGCCTGTAGTTTTCATCTTTGCACGTAAACTGCTTTTGTACATTCCGTGTTTTCATTTGGAAAGTTTTCTTTTTTATGTTATAAATAATCTTTAAAGCATCTTCGGAGGTGTTGGTGAAGGTGGTAGATTGAAGATATGGATCTCATTTTGTGCTTTCCTGAAAACCACTAATATGACAGTAAAGACATTTAAAAAATAGTTTAAACCCACAGAAATGGGAAGAACAGGAAAAAAAAAGACAATAATAGAACAATACTGGAGTTTAGGAAGCAGACAGACATGTGATAACACTTTTAACAAGCCAAGGAAAGCTCAATTTGATTAGCAGTAGAGAAAACTGAGAACCACCCTGGATGCCACAGGCTGCTTAAAATGCTCCGGAGCTGGTGGCTTGGTATCTCAGTAACTCCTTCATCTTCATGAAGATTAAATTGATAGGCTGTTTGATATGAATACATGTGTTCAAAAGAGAGAAAAATGGCAGTGAGTGGAATAAATGATAATACCTGAACTCCTAGGAAATGAAAAAGCATGACAATTATTAACTCAGGGAAAAATAAAAAATTGTAATAACTTAATATATGGCTCAGTTCTTCACAGAAGACACAGTCATTATACAGACATATAATTGGATATTGGTATGATCCAAATTACAACATTACTATTTTAAATAATTAATATACAGTCACGAACTGAAAGGAAATGTGGGCCGGGCGCGGTGGCTTACGCCTGTAATCCCAACACTTTGGGAGGCCGAGACGGGCGGATCACGAGGTCGGGAGATCAAGACCATCCTGGCTAACATGGTGAAACCCCATCTCTACTAAAAATACAAATAAATTAGCTGGGCGTGGTGGCGGCGCCTGTAGTCCCAGCTACTCTGGAGGCTGAGGGAGGCTGAGGCAGGAGAATGGCGTGAACCCGGGAGGCGGAGCTTGCAGTGAGCCCAGATCGCGCCACTGCACTCCAGCCTGGGTGACAGAGTGAGACTCTGTTGTGACTAAGCGAATTATAGAGAAACGCCACACTTTGAGACAAATTAAAGAGTCCTTTTATTTGCCGGCGTCCGAGAGGCAGCTAACGCTCAAAATTCTCTGGGCGCCGAGGAAGGGGCTAGTTTTGTTTTTATACCGTGGTCTAAATAGGGGAGGGAGGGTTTTAGCTGAAGCAATTTTTACAGAAGCAGAACTGGCAAAAAGTTAAAAAATCAATTGGTTACAAATGCAGTTACAAAAAAACTAAACAGTTCCAGGTGCAGGGGCTTAAACTATCACAGAGATAAATGCAGAGGTTTGGGTGCCATCCACCGAGCGCGTCCCCAGGAGCTGCTGGTGCAGCTTGCCTCAGTATCTTATCAGTAGGTGCATTCCTGGACGTGCTTTGAGTCAGTTTTACACTAGGTGTGCCTTAAGGGAGGGAGGTGAAAAGGAGCTGCAAGTGAAGAAACTAAAAATGGAGTCTGACTGGCTCTCTCTCTGCTAGGAGAGAGTCACTCGGGTAAAACAAGGTAGGGTATCACCACTCCCTCTCAAAAAAAAAAGAAAAAGGAAATGTGAATGTGTAACAGGAGAGAGTGGCTGGTGGTGGAGGAAAATAGGAAAAGAGCTAAGTTTTTATCTTCCAGAGTAAGAGTTAATTGAGCAGGGCGTGGTGGCTTATGCCTATAATCCCAGCACTTTGGGAGGTCAAGGCAGGTGGATCACTTGAGCCCAGGAGTTTGAGATCAGCCTGGGCAACTCGAACCGCATGAGACCACATCGCTATTTAAAAAAAAAAAAAGTTAATTTAAGGCCCAAACTGAAAAATCCTGAAGCACAATTCATTTAGCAACATAGAAAAAAATATTCCTCCAAAACAGCTAAAAGAATTAGCTTCTATAAGCGAATTGTTGCTTCTATAAGCAAATATTTCTTTTTTAGAAGGGGAAATGGGAGAGGAGACCTGAGTATTACTTGTCTTTAGCTTACACTAGATAAGCAGATAACGCTAAACTGCATGTACATATGACAGGTGGATGGTAACTTAGTGGGAAAAAAGAAAAGAAGAAAAACAATCTTTGGAGAAAAAAAGAAGAGGAAAAAGATCCCCTAGAGACCCACTTTCACTTTTGACTTATTTTCTTCCAGTTTCCTCCCTGCTCATTTGTGATTTGTTTTCCCTCTTTTGCCCTCCCTCCCCTGCCTGCCTTTCTTTCAACATTGCTGTAATCATACTTTATATGAAATTGATAGCTAACTTGTTGAGCACTTAATTGCACAGTAGACTTTGGGTTAATAAGTACTTTATATGCATTACTTTATTTGACCAACCCAGTCATGAGTGATTTCTCAACTTATTGTATCATAATTATTTTCTTATTTTAGCATCTGGTCTTCATAATCATCTTTTTCATGGTATAATAATATCCCATGGTATGGAATATTTATCCATTCTCTAACTTATTAGACTTTTAAGTTGTTTTCTAGCTTTTGCTGCTATAAAGAACACTGTGGGGTGGGTGTGGTGGCTCATGCCTATAAATCCTAGGACTTTGGGAGGCTGCAGCAGGAGAATCACTTGAGCCCAGGAGTTCAAGACCAGCCTGGGCAACATAGCGAGATCCTGTCTCTTTAAACAGAAAAGTAAAACAAAAATAAAAACATGGAAGAATATTGGGATTTTATATACATACACATATATATTATCTCCCAAAGCATCTACATAGGTTTATGCTTTTAGAATAAATTTTCAAGAAGTAAAACAATGACAACAAAAATTTCCAGAAGTAAAACTGCTGGGTCAAAGAGTATCAACATTTTGCCAATCTTAAACATATTGCCTATATTTAACTATCCAGCGCACTTTTGCATCCTTTAAACTATCATGCCTCATGCAACTCTGAGATCAATATGAGGGAGAGAAGAGAGATTCACCGCTGTTTTAGAGACAAGATCACTGGGAGCTAAGTTTCCAAGCTCATACAGTTGGAACAACGGCCAGAAGTAAAATGCATGTTTCCCTACTTTCTGTTGATTTCTTTTCCCACTGTGCCCCCCAAATGACATGAAACTCAGGCTGAACTGTCTCTGCTACTTCCCTTCCCAGACATCTTAGCCTTTTCCTATTAGGGCTTCTCTACCACAGTCCCTTTTCCATTTGCTGGGGGCTTTTCTGTGTTAGAAGGAAAGTAAGAGCTCTCTAGCGGCCCAAGGACCTCACATCATGAAACCTTCTAACTTTGGGAATCTTCTATTGCCCTCCCCTCTGCAAAAAATGGAAAAAAATTTTCAAAAAAAAAAAAAAAAAAAGGAAACCTTCTAAGTCTCAAGACGAGAAAGTGTGAGACAAGGAAAAGAACAGAGAAACAACGTGGAGTAAGCTCGGTTAGAATCTGGGACAGGAGCCATGTAAAGATGCACAAGGAGCAAACAGGAGAAAACTGTGGTTTTGGAGGACTTCAGAGCTTAAGATGAAATGTTTGAGCTGAAGACAATAAAGGGATTTGACTTGGAGAGTGTTAGGGTCATGGTATGGCCTTTCTGTACTCAGATATACTTGGAACTGTCTTGAACTGTTAAATCTACTTTGTGATGTCAATTCACTTTTCAAGATAAAACTAAACAATAATTTGTGTTTTCTCTTTTCTTTTTATTTTTCAAATGAATAACCAAAAGTAACTTCAAATGAGCATTTTTCAACCGCTGAAGAAAGTGGGTCCTGCTTTGCCCAACCAAAGCCACGTACATTGGGAAGAGAATCTACTGCTGATGGCAATGTACAAAGGGAAAGCCATCCTCCTTTACAAAAGCTCAAGATTTCAGCAGAGCCTACAGCGAATGGTGTTAAACCCCTCCAAGAACAGTCCCTGGCCAAGGACGTAGCACGTGGAAAGGATGCTGCAGACGAATCAGGGTCCACAGAAAAAACTCAGCCTGGAGAGGGACTGAAGGAATCTGGGCCACCTCAGCCAGGTGGCAAAGAGGATGCCTCAGCAGCAGAAGGAAAGAAGAAAGATGCAGGAGCAGGGACAGAAGCTGAGCCTCTAAAAGGAAATGTGGAAGCTGAGCCTTTAGGACCAGAAGCCAAGGGTCAGCCTTTGGGGACAGCAGGAGAGAAGGACTCCCTCAGAGCAGTGGAGGCCACTGAGAATCCACAAACTGCTGCAGAGATGAAGCCTCTAGGAGCAACTGAGAATGTTCTGCCTCTGCAAATAGCTGGAGAGCTACAACCTCAGGGCACAATGGGAAAGGATGAGCAGGCCCCGCTTCTAGAAACAATTTCCAAAGAGAACGAATCTCCAGAAATATTGGAAGGAAGTCAGTTTGTGGAAACAGCTGAAGAGCAGCAACTTCAGGCAACACTGGGAAAAGAGGAGCAGCCCCAGCTTCTAGAAACAATTCCCAAAGAGAATGTAACACCAGAAGTATTGGACAGAAGTCAGCTTGTGGAAAAGCCTGTTATGAATGATCCACTCCATAAAACTCCTGAAGGTCCAGGAAACATGGAGCAAATTCAATCTGAAGGAATAGTTGGAAGCATGGAACATCCAGCACGAAATGTAGAGACAGGAGCCTATGTGGAAATGGTCAGGAACATCCATACTAATGAAGAGGACCAACACATTGAAGGTAAAAGTTATGCTAGCAAACCTTCTGGATGTTTAGATGTGTTCCATAGGAGACCAGCTCTGGGGGGTGGGGTGGGGTGGCTGACACACAGTCCCTGAAGTCACTTTCAGGTGGTTGAAGTTCGTTTGACCGAACCAAAAAGGCTTCTATGCCTGGGAAAGAGGCATTCTATTAATGCTCAGTTTATCAGCAAAACTTTTCTGAAACATCATCTCTGTCCAAAATTTTAACCTAGTGTTTAAATAGTATCTAACTTTGAAGGCAACATGTGAAACTTTCTGAATTTTTCCAAGTTGATGCTTCATCAGGTCCCATGTATGAAATCAGGGTCCAAAGTAAAGGTGAATAGATGATTACTGGAGGAATTCACTTTCCAATGAAATGATATATACATAATGGATCTTAGAATGTTATTTTCATCTTTGTGAAGCTTATCTTAGAAAATGACTGTCAGGACAGGGTGCAGTGGCTCACATCTGTAATCCCAGCACTTCAGGAGGCAGAGGGGGGAGGATAGCTTGAGCCCAGCAGTTCATGACCTGCCTGGACAACATAGTGAGACCTCGTTCTCCAAAAAAAAAAAAAAAAAAAAAAAAAAGAAAATGACTGTCAGTCTGCTCTTCTTCTTCTGTAGTTTTAAAATCTGCATTAGAAGACCAGAGAAAATG
>NW_012106598.1:1065678-1068018 GCF_000951045.1 Mandrillus leucophaeus
TTTCTTTTCTTTTCTTTCTTTCTTTCTTTCTTTCTTTCTTTCTTTCTTTCTTTCTTTCTTTCTTTCTTTCTTTCTTTCTTTCTTTCTTTCTCTCTTTCTCTCTTTTTCTTTCTTCAGAGACAAGATCTTCAAGCTGGAGTGCAGTGATGCAATCATAGCTCACTATAATCTCCAACTCCTGGACTCAAGGGATCCTCTTGCCCCACCTCCCAAGTAGCTATAGAACTACAGGAATGTGCCACCATGCCTGGCTAATTTCTTTTTTCTTTTAAAAAATTATTATTATTATTATTATTATTGAGACAGAGTCTTGCTCTGTTACCCAGGCTGGAGTGCAGTAGTATTCTTAGCTCATTGTAACTTCTGCCTCCCAGGCTCAATACATGCTCCCTCCTCAGCCTCCTGAGTAGCTGGGCGCCACCATCCCTGGCTAATTTTTGTATTTTTTGTAAAGACAAGGTTTTACCATGTTGGCCAGGCTGGTCTCAGACTCCTAGGCTCAAGCTATCTGCCAGCCTCAGCTTTCCAAAGTGCTGGAATTACAGGCGTGAACCACCACGCCCAGCTGCCCAGCTAAGTTTTGAAAAATATTTTGTAAAGACAGGAGGTCTTGTTGCCCAGGCTGGTCTTGAACTTCTGGCCTCAAGTTATCCTCTTGCCTCAGCTTCCCAAAGCATTGGGATTACAGGTGTGAACCATCACACCTGGCCATGAACTTTCTATTGTAATATGTTCTACCGCCATTTCTTTGGTAATTTTGCATCCTGATTTTATAGACAGAATTTATTTCATAAGAGTATGCCAAGACTCGAGATGTTAATTGACTCGACATCAGCCATTCAGAGGCTCTGAGAGAATCGAGACGATTACTTTTCTTTTCCTTTTTTTTTTTTTTGACAGAGTCTTCTGTCTCCCAGACTGGAGTGCAGTGGTGTGATCTCAGCTCACGGTCCAGCTAATTTTTGTATTTTTAGTAGAGACGTGGTTTCATTACTTTGGGCTAGGCTCCTGAACTCCTGACCTCAGGCAATCCACCTTCCTCGGCCTCCCAAGGTGTCGGATTACAGGTGTGAGCCCCTGCGCCCAGCCGAGATGATTACTTTTCTTGATACCTCCAGATAAACTTACTGTTCAGACCTAAAGATCAAGAACTGCCCCCCATTGGAGACAAACTGTGGGATAATTTATGTTACCTCTAAATAAGTGTCTCTTAGTATCTCCTTTGGTTACTTTTCCAGGTGAGACAGGGGAAAAGGTGGAAACAGAGATGGAGAATGAGAAAGTGAGGGAAGGGGCTGAAACCAAAGAAGAAGAAACAGGAGAAGCGGTGAACCTTTCAACAGCCAAATAGATAGAAGAGTGAACCCATACAGCGCGTTATCACAGAGAAGACAAAAATGGTAGTGAAGCTTGTGGTTATGTATCTTATCTTTCTACATTTACATGTTTTCTGTAAGGAGTGCGGTTATAGAGAGACTGTTGGAACCATAAGAAGGATGTTTCCATGTTCTGGATTATATTGTTCTACAAAACTGCTAAGCCATGAACAGTTTTCTTAGCTACTTAGAATGGTTGTACATTTAAAACGATAAAAACCAAAGCCAATAAAAATTATGTGATTATTTAAGAGTGTGAGGGTGACTTTCTTCATTGTGGCCATGGGGCCATTCAGTATAGAAAATGGGACCCTAAAAATGAAGTGTAAACCTTTAGGTACAGGTAGCTAGAGAAAGGAATTAGCGAATTTTAGGGAACTCACAATAATAAAGTCATACAGTCATAATCATGATGGAATGAGAATGAACAACAGCAAAAATAATAGAATGAGCTATACCAAATATTTCTGTTTTGTTACAGAATTCAGAACTGATAAGAACCTTAGGAAATATGTCATCTACACACTTGCTCTCCTTTAAGGTTGTCAACTACCACAGATCCTTATTTATCATGGAATATTAAATATGTTAACAGAATTCTTTGCAAAGGATGGCAAACTCTGGTGCTATCACAAGGTTAGGCATTTTTCACGATGAAAGGCTACACATTTTCCATGTGCCATTTTGAATCAGCTGTTGATTTTTTACTCACGTGAGGTTTTTCAATTGTTATCCTTTTGAATAATATTAAAAGTATTTTTAATTAATTCACTTTTAAATGTATTTTGGAGACAATAAACAGCGAGGATTAAAACCTAGATTGTTGTTTATGTAGAGTCTACTCCTGGGCTCTATTGTTTTTTTTTTTTTTTGATATGGAGTCTTGCTTTGTCACCCAGGCTGGTGTGCAGTGGTACGATCTCGGCTCACTGTTATCCTTTTGAATAATATTAAAAGTATTTTT
>NW_012106598.1:1069954-1070998 GCF_000951045.1 Mandrillus leucophaeus
GCCCGCCACCTCGCCCGGCTAGTGTTTTGTATTTTTTAGTAGAGACGGGGTTTCACCGTGTTAGCCAGGATGGTCTCGATCTTCTGACCTCGTGATCCGCCCTTCTCGGCCTCCCAAAGTGCTGGGATTACAGGCTTGAGCCACCGCGCCCGGCCGGCAGTGGATTTCTTGAGTCCAGGAGTTCAAGACCAACCTGGGCAACATGGTGAGACCCTGTCTCTACAAAAAATATAAAAAATTAGCTGGGCATGACGGCATGTGCCTGTAGTCCCAGCTACTCAGGAGGCTGAGACTCAAATCATTTATTTTCATAAAATCTTGGAAATTTATAAGAATTTCTGGTAGTTTCTCTACTTTTGTCTTTATCCTTTAATGTGGTTACTAAAACATTTTTGGAAACTTTTAAAAAATTCTTTTAGATAATATTCAGCTTTAACATTAAAAACCTATAAGAAAAATGTAAATATTTCACAATATCTGAACATTCCAAAATTTAAATAGTCCATCAAAATAAGCTGTTAATTTTAAAAAGTAATAGGTACGGTAAAAGTCAAATACAGAAGGGTATAAAATAGGTAGTGAAGTTTCCTTCCCATATCCTTTAGTCCTTCCATGAAAAAATAATATTTCTTGTGTATACTTCCAGAAAAAAAGGGTGTATGTATATACCAGGCTATATGTATATGCTAAAATATAAGTGTATATTTACATATCTACATTTTAACTTTTTTATAGATGGGGTTTTGCTATGTTGTCTATGCTGGTCTTGAATTCTTGGCCTCAAGTGACCCTTCTGCCTGGGTCTCCCAAAGTGCTATAATTACAGGCATGAGCCACCACGCTCAGCCTACATATCCACATTTTATTTTATTTTTTATTTATTTATTTTCCCATCATCAATATTTATTGAGCATTTACAGTGTATTAGGCACAATAGAACATACAGAAGACATTGTCCCTGCTCTTGAGGAGCTTACATTCTAAAAGAAAAAATACACCTCTTTTAAAATGGCATTTTTGTTTGGTGTTTTCTGCAAAGTACTG
>NW_012106598.1:1071048-1072411 GCF_000951045.1 Mandrillus leucophaeus
GAGGGGGGAGGATAGCTTGAGCCCAGCAGTTCATGACCTGCCTGGACAACATAGTGAGACCTCGTTCTCCAAAAAAAAAAAAAAAAAAAAAAAAAAAAAGAAAATGACTGTCAGTCTGCTCTTCTTCTTCTGTAGTTTTAAAATCTGCATTAGAAGACCAGAGAAAATGTACTATGTCTTAGCATATAGTGTTTTAAAATTTTAAATGTATTTTACCAGCATAAAACAAATGATGTTTACAGTGTTCTTTATTGGTATTATAATTTAAAAAAATATTTTCTTCTGGGGTATGATTTACATTTTGGTAAATTTTGGCTTCACAGTTCAGTATAATTAAGTGAAGCATTCATTATAATCATCCATCTGTTTTTTTTTTTAAATTTTTTCATTTTATTTATTTATTTATTTATTGAGATGGAGTCTCGCTCTGTTGCCCAGGCTGGAGTGCGGTGGCGCAATCTCGGCTCACTGCAACCTCCGCCTTCAGAGTTCAAGCGATTCTCCTGCCTCAGCCTCCCGAGTAGCTGGGACTACAGGTGCACACCACCATACCCAGCTACTTTTTGTATTTTTAGTAGAGACAAGGTTTCACCATATTGGCCAGGCTGGTCTCCAACTCCTGACCTCATGATCCGCCACCTCGGTCTCCCAAACTGCTGGGATTACAGGCATGAGCCACTGTGTCTGGCCAATTCTTTCATTTATTAACTGAACATATGCTAGGTGCTGAGATGCAGACTGAGGAAGAGTTAGTCTCTGTCCTCAAGGGACTCACTGTCTAGTGTGGGAAGGCAGGATGTGCGTGCATCACCATAGTCTGTTGTGGGAACTGCTTTCCTAACAATGTGTAAGAAGTGCTCTGGGAACAACTTGGGAGAGGCAAATAAAAGCAGATAGTTTTTACATCAGGATTGGCAAACTCAAAAGTCTTTAGGCCTAGGATACTGAAAATGAGTGAGGTGAAGGACACACGTCATATTGTGGGAGCCCAGGGGACCTTGGCAAACAGGAGAGCACAGCCTTTTCAAAAGAGGGAGCTCTGCACAGCTCCAGCCATGGAACTAGAGCCAATGTTGCCAAAGCCAACTTCTCAGGGAAACAGGGTTGTATGTGCAATGTCCAGACTTGTTGGTGTTGGCTGTCTGTAAATGTTTAACAATTGTATTTAAACACATAATGTCCAAGCCAGACAGGTCTGGGAGCACCCCTGGACCACCCTTTGATTTACTTACAAATTAGTCTTGCTTGCTTTCTCTTTTCTTTTTTGTTTTCTTTCTTTTCTTTTCTTTTCTTTCTTTTCTTTTCTTTTCTTTTCTTTTCTTTTCTTTTCTTTTCTTTTCTTTTCTTTTCTTTTCTTTTCTTT
>NW_012106598.1:1074761-1076579 GCF_000951045.1 Mandrillus leucophaeus
TATGGAGTCTTGCTTTGTCACCCAGGCTGGTGTGCAGTGGTACGATCTCGGCTCACTGCAATCTCCGCCTCCCGAGTTCAAGCAATTCTCCTGCCTCAGCCTCCTGAATAGCTGGGATTACAGGCGTCCGCCACTATGCCCAGCTAATTTTTGTATTTTTAGTAGAGGCGGGGATTCACCATGCTGGCCAGGCTGGTCTTGAACTCCTGACCTCGTGATCTGCCCGCCTCGGCCTCCCAAAGTGCTGGGATTACAGGTGCGAGCCATCGCACCCAGCCACTCTATTCTTTTTTAGATGACTGCAATTTAATGGTAGGCTTTAGCAGTGGAAAAAGGCTAAGAAATCAAGATTTTAGAAACATTTATGACATTTCTTTAGTGATGCACCACAGAGTCAGTTTTTGAGAATTCTTCTGAAGTTGGCAAGGGATTTTGGCAAGTGATTGTATGTAAGTAATGAAAATAATAGCTAACTTACCCACCAGTGAGTGCCTTGTGTTTTTGAGTATCAGAATAGTATTCTGGAAATATTTTGTTTATTTATCTTGTTTGTAAATATGTATTTTTCTTTTAAAAAAAATCCTGCTGGCTGGGCCCAGTGGCTCAAGCCTGTAATTCCAGCACTTTGGGAGGCCGAGAAGGGTGGATCAGGAGGTCAGGAGATTGAGACCATCCTGGCTAACACGGTGAAACCCTGTCTCTAGTAAAAATTACAAAAAACTAGCCAGGCGAGGTGGCAGACGCCTGTAGTCCTAGCTACTTGGGAGGCTGAGGCAGGAGAATGGCGTAAACCTGGGAGGTGGAGCTTGCAGTGAGCTGAGATCTGGCCACTACACTCCAGCCTGGGCGACAGAGCGAGACTCTGTCTCAAAAAAAAAAGGAAAAAATCCTACTATTTCCTAAATAAACATATATTTTTAAGGTAACTGCTCAGATGAATTAACTAGTCTCTTTATTTTTATTTTTTATTTTTTGAGAGAGGGTCTTGCTTTGTTGCCCAGGCTACAGTGTAGTGGTGTGATCATGGCTGAATGCAAGCTTGACCTCCTGGGTTCAAGCAATCCTCCCACCTCACCTGCCCTGAGTAGCTGGGACTACAGGCTTGTGCCACCATGCCTGGCTAATTTTTGTATTTTTAGTATAGACAGGGTTTTACAATGTTGCCAAGGCTGATCTCGAACTCCTGAGCTCAAGCAATTCACCTGCCTCAGTCTCCCAAAGTGTTGGGACTACACGCATGAGCCACTCAGCCTAACTAGTCTCTTACTTTAGCTTCTACATTAAAATAACTACTAAGATGGTCTATAATTAATTATAAGAATACAGGATACAGGGAAAAATATATTCTCTTGATTCTGATTTTAATATTCATTTATGTTCTGACTGTAAAGTGCCAAGGAAGACAATAAAAGGAGCTCCTTGAGGAGATGACATCATCCTTTCTGCAAAGTAAAGGCACTGGACTGTGATTGCATTGAAAGCAAGCACTGTGTTTTTGAATTCAGGCATTTTTGAATTCAGGCATTTAGCTCCGTTAATGGAATGTGGTAGGTACTTGATAAATATTTGTTGAATCAATAAATGAATAACAAATACCAAGGAGTCCCATTTAAACTTAATTTATTAAAAAATAATACATATGAAAATATAAATTTGGCCAGACATGGTGGCTCATGCCTGTAACCCCAGCACTTTGGGAGGCCAAGGCAGTGGATTTCTTTTTTTTTTTTTGAGACGGAGTCTTGCTCTGTCACCCAGGCTGGAGTGCAGTGGCCGGATCTCAGCTCACTGCAAGCTCCGCCTCCTGGGTTTACGCCA
>NW_012106598.1:1077664-1090655 GCF_000951045.1 Mandrillus leucophaeus
TTGTCCCTGCTCTTGAGGAGCTTACATTCTAAAAGAAAAAATACACCTCTTTTAAAATGGCATTTTTGTTTGGTGTTTTCTGCAAAGTACTGAGGAAATGTTTTGTTAAAGTGAGCTTTGGGTATAACTTAGCCCCATCATTATTTAGAGAAGAGAGGAAGAAAAGAGGAAGGATTTTAAAGGCAGACAATGACAGACCATTCAGGATAGGTAGGGTTTTAAAGGGAGATAAACACAATCTCATCAACTAAGGAGAGATTTGCTGCAGTAAATAGGATAAGGGAAATAGTCTGTGGGGTGCAAGCAAAGGAAGCAGGGTGCCTTAGACATTGAGTGGAGCCAGAAAGATCATGTGGCCTTTTCCCAAGTACATGGCCACCAAGTAGGAATGGTTGGTGACAAGACAGAAGGCTAAAAAAGGAAGGTAATCTTGTGCACCTGACAAATAGAAAGACTAAAGGATCAAAATCGAAGACAGGCTATAAGAGTATCAAGAAATTCTTAAAAACCAAAAAGTGATTTGGAAGCACAAAACTTATAGTTAATGCTACCCAGTGTCATGATGGGCCAAGAACATTGTGGCTTCCTAAGTTAGAAAATGCCATATACCAAAATTTTAAATGGAATTCCAATCAATCTCCCCCTCTCTCAGAAAAAATAGGAACTCATTTTTTTCAGTGTGGGGAGGAAGAGAGGGGATCATGGGACATGGAAACAGTAGTTATATTAGTAGTATTTTTGTTGTTATTTTGTGTTTAAACTTCGTAAAAGCCCATTAGCTGCCAAGAGGGAATAAGGAATAAATTTCAAAAATTATACAATTTCCTTTAGAGAAGTTTCAGAACCAAAAGACTAACTTACATGAAAAGCTGTAAAGTAGTTGAAAAGTCCATTCATAAAACTTTTATTCCACTTACATGAATTTAATACACGTGTTCTTAACAATTATGCTTGGATTGTTCATGAAAATTTCATAAGACATTAAACAAAGCTAGCCATCATCTCAAGTTATTTCCCTGTTAACTATTTTTACAGCACATGCATGTTAGGCAAGTATCAAAAAAAAAAAAAGAAAAAAATCACGAAAGCAAAAAACCTAAAAAAAAAGTTAAATACATGGGTTTTTGTTTTACTGCTGTGCTTGATATACATGAAGTAATGAATACCAAGCAATTCATTTTTACTGCATCTTTACTTTTACATTTGTTCTTAGGTTGCCTAAAACATTTAAATACAAATAAAATGAGTGTAGCAAAAATAATGAAAGCTAACAGCAGGTAACTTTACAAATAATGGAATGTGAACCGTTTCTGCCCTTATCCAGAGTCAAATGGGTCACAACTTTGTCTAAAGGAACACTTCTGCAGCTGTAGTCAAAGGTGTGCACATTGAGATTGAGTGTTCCACAGATACACATGGTTTAACCTGTGGTGTCCATGGGGTATGTTTCTACTACAGCCTTCTAAGTGCTCCAGACCTTAAAGTACCCACAATTACTACACCTGTGACTGGAACCAATGATCCCTTTTATTCCCCACCAGGACAAACAAATATGTAGGCAGTTTTCTTTGCTTAGGCATGGAAGCGGTTTTACACTGGCCCTTGTGAAGCCACAATGTACCAAAAGTACTATGCCAAACATTTATAATTTGTATAAAAATTCCACATCCCCATATTGGCCACCTCAAGATGAAAACAGATAACTCCCTAAATGTTAACTGGCTCTACTCCCCTAATATTAAACATAAAAACCGCATGGGAAATATAGAAATTCTAATAGAAGTAACATAAACCTGTCATAAATTGTAAACAAAAAACTGTTTGTGGGACAGCATGGATGACAAATGGTCTACTGTGTAAATTTTAGAATGAGGCAGACAAAAGTTGGAAGACCGGTTAATTTTCCCCTCCTCCTGCTTCAGCTTTGTTTTCTCGGGTATCCGATGTCCATAATGTCAAATTGTCTCTCAGTAATTGCATTATTAGCATGCTGTCTTTCTATGACTCTTCACTTAATGTATCAAGTTCAGCAATGTCTTCATCAAAAGCTGTCTTTGCAAGAGAGCAGGCTTTCTCTGGGGAGTTCAGAATCTCATAATAGAACACAGAGAAGTTAAGGGCGAGACCCAGTCTGATAGGCTACATATCCACATTTTAAAACACAAATGACAATTTACATAGCCCTTGTACTGTGAAAACTGCATGTAAAACCACTGATTGATCCTTTCCTACGTTAGAAATTTTTCCTTTTGCCTAAGAGTGAGTCTTAACAGAGCAAAATGTATTCTGATCCTAGGTCCCCAGACCCTGAAAGGAGATGACCGGTTTTGTCCCCAGATTCAAAATGCACAAGATGGACAAATGCACAAGATGGACAACTCTCTATGAGTTGTTCACAGAGAAACTGCCAGCAGGGCTGGATTTTTCTTTTTCTTTTTCTTTTTTTTTTTTGAGACGGAGTCTCGCTCTGTCGCCCAGGCTGGAGTGCAGTGGCCGGATCTCAGCTCACTGCAAGCTCCGCCTCCCGGGTTCACGCCATTCTCCTGCCTCAGCCTCCCAAGTAGCTAGGACTACAGGCGTCTGCCACCTCGCCTGGCTAGTTTTTTGTAATTTTTACTAGAGACAGGGTTTCACCTTAGCCAGGATGGTCTCGATCTCCTGACCTCGTGATTCGCCTGTCTCGGCCTCCCAAAGTGCTGGGATTACAGGCTTGAGCCACCGCGCCCGGCCAAGGGCTGGATTTTTCTATCCCTGGGGTGCTGTGCAACCACTTTGTAGTCCAGTTGTGTTCTTTCAATTAAGATAATTTCATTATTTCTGTACCTAATGTACCTCTAACTGGGATGGAAATGAACAAATTTCCCAGTTCTCATTCTTGGGAGTGAACATTTGCATCTACCAGCAGGGGGTGCCAGTTTGCAAATCTAGGAAATCCCCAGACCAGACTCAAATTCTTGGCCAGAAGTGCCAACCCCCTGAGGAACCCACAGGGTAGAAATGTGTAATTAATGGCTGGGTGTGGTGGCCCACACCTGTAATCCTAGCCCTTTGGGAGGCCAAGGCAGGAAAATTGCTTGAGCCCAGGAGTTCGGGACCAGCCCAGGCAATATAGGGAGACCCTGTCTCTACAGTAAATAGATAAATAAATAAATAAATAAATAAATAAATAATTTTATTTATTTCTTTTTAAAGAAGAAATGTGCGGTCAACCTATTACCTTACTGCTTTTTCCATTTAGACTTTGGAGTAAAATCTCTTACCATATTTTGAGCAGTCAAAACACCCATACCACTCTGAACAAATGGTTTATTCCACATTGGGCCTTGAATTAAGAATTGCTTAATTAAGAAAAGGTTTCTTTCCACATGTAACTAATCAAAGAATGTTGGATAGTCATGGTCAAATAATCCTAGTAGGGTTTACATTGTACTCTTTTGGCAAATACAATAGCTCATTAGAGATGGAAAATATCTTTTTATTTTTTGGTCACTCAGGCTGGAGTACAGTGGTATGCTCTGGTCACTGCAACCTCGCCTCCCAGTTTCAAGTGATTCTCCTGCTTCAGTCTCCCTTGTAGCTGGGATTACAGGCAGGCGCCACCATACCTGGCTAATTTTTGTATTTTTAGTAGAGACAGAGTCTTACCGTGTTGGCCAGGCTGGTCTTGAACTCCTGAGCTTAAGCAATTCTCCTGCGTCGGCTTCCCAAAGTGCTGGGATTACAGGCTGATCCCCTGCACCTGGCCGCATATCCCATTTTTATGAAGATAGTTTGGTGATCCAAATCTGAATTCTCTTTAACAAAGACCAGCGATGTGGACATCATAAAGCCATTCATTTGCCCACATACAAATGTGTGTAAGGCAAAAGGTAAGGTAAAAGGAGAATGACCCTTCCCTTCTTCTTTCTCCCCACACCAGATAGCAAGGCATGCCGTGTTTGAAATGTTGAAAGCATTCGCTTATAAGATGTCATAACATCTAAAACTATGTCAGCTTCTCACCTCTCCAGGGTTTATAAACTTATGAGTGTTTGGTTATAATCTCAAGGCCTTATTGCCTATGCAGAATCGGTGTAATTTCAGAGAGCAGCTGAAAAGTATGGAATTTCTCTTCCAGTTCCTGTTAGTATCAACAAAAGTTGGCATTAGTAATCCATGTACAGGCGAATGGCAGGCTTTTCACTTTACTCGTCAGTACCACACTCAGCACATTTATTGGGGAACATTTGAGTTGTTAAAAGTTAACAACCATATCATTATTCTTGTGCCTAATGAAAGAGATCTCTGGACATCAAAGCCAGGGTTTAATAACTCCCAAAGGTAGAAGAAAGGCCAACCTATATTATTGTAAAACACTCTTTCAGTTTAATAATGTGCTACTGAAATTAATAAACATGCTACTTCCATCCACCACTGGGGACAGAGGTCTGCAAACCTCACTAATTTCCAGAAAAAGAGTTCTGAGAAACCAACTGGGGATACCAATTTTGTTTTGAGATCTGCCTCATTTTGTTTTCTCATAGAATATAGATATTTCTAAAATTTCTTTTTTGTTGTTGTTTTTTTGAGACAGAGTCTTGCTCTGTCTCTCAGGCTGGAGTGCAATGGCATGATCTTGGCTCACTGCAACCTTCACCTCCTAGGTTCAAGCCATTCTCCTGCCTCAGCCTCCCAAGTAGCTGGGACTACAGGCATGTGCCACCATGCCAGATTAATTTTTCTATTTTTAGTAGAGATGGGGTTTCAACATGTTGGCCAGACTGGTCTCAAACTCCTGACCTCAAGTGATCTGCCTGCCTCGGCCTCCCAAAGTGCTGGGGTTACAGGCATGAGGCACCACGCCTGGCCTTAACATTTCTTAATAAAAGTAAGTATAGTGATTCATACTATCACATAAATTTAAAAATAATGCATGTTGTATTGAATTGATTTGTGTGACCCTGATTCTAGACACTTTTTTTTTTTGAGACAGAGTCCCACTCTGTCACCCAGGCTGGAGTGCAGTGGCGCGATCTTGGCTCACTGCAACTTCCGCCGCCTGGGTTCAATGGATTCTGGTGCCTCAGCCTTCTGAGTAGCTGGGACTACAGGTGCACGCCATTACACCCACCTAATTTTTGTATTTTTAGTAGAGACGGGGTCTAACCTTGTTGGTCAGGCTGGTCTTGGACTCCCGACCTCGGGTGATCCGCCCGCCTTGGCCTCCCAAAGTGCTGGGATTACGGGCATGAGCCACCACACCTGGCCCTGATTCTTTTTTTTTTTTTGAGACGGAGTTTCTCCCTTGTCACCCAGGCTGGAGTGCAGTGGCGCGCTCTTGGCTCACTGCAATCTCTGCCTCCTGGGTTTAAGCGATTCTCCTGCCTCAGCCTCCTGAGTAGCTGGGATTACAGACTCTAGACACTTTAAAAAGTCATTTTGGCCAGGCGCGGTGACTCATGCCTGTAATCCCAGCACTTTGGGCTCCTGACTGCTTGAGGTCAGGAGCTCAAGACTAACCTGGGCAACATAATGAGACCCTGTCTTTGCAAAAACATAAAAATATTAGTCGGGTGTGGTGGTGTCTGTAATCCCAGCTACTCAAGAGGCTGAAGTGGGAGGAATGCTTCAGACAGGAGTTTGAGGCTGCCATGAGACATGATTGTGCTACTGCACTCCAGCCTGGGTGACAGAGTGAGAACATCTCAAAAAATAAATTAAAAAAAAAGAAAAAAAAAGACCAACATGCAATGTTCCCCAAAATTAACAAATTCTAGTGATTCTCCTTCAGAGTGGAAAAGAAGACTCCAAGCCAGGACCCAGCCACTAACAAATTAATTAACGTGGGTACCAGCATCTTATTTCCAGCTCTTTCATTCTAGAGTTTGACTTTGAAGTCATGCCCTATATACAACTATTCCCCCTAGACCTAACCTGGCCAGGGTGTCTAATTTCCTGGCTTTGGCTTAGGAACAGGCCCTTAAGCTGAGCTGGACCAATCAGAGGCTTCCCTGAGATTCTTCTGCCAGAGAGATCAGGAAATGGTTACCTTTCTGCTGGGGTTAGTGCACTCATAGCCTGTATCTGGGGTCTGCAGCATCTTCCCCCAAGAGACAGATGGAGCCGTGAGGTTTCTGGGCTACATGTGCCTAAAGCCAGCTGTACTCTGGCCTCTGTGACCTAAGCCTATGCATTTATCTCTTTTCTTCACTTAATACTAGTTTGAGTTGGGTTTCTGTAACTTACTAATAAAAGACTCAATATTAAAAGTACAAAAATGTGACTTATCAATGAGCTAGAGAAAATAATATAAGAGCAGAAATAATGATAAAGAAAGATATAATAAAAAGGATCAACAAAGCCAAAAAGTAGTTCTTTAAAAAGATTAATAATGGAAAAAAAAGAAGTCCAAATAAATCATATCAGAGATGAAAAGGGGGGACAGATAGAGCAGAGATTAAAAAGATGTCTACAAATGTGAAAATTTACATGCAAATTCTGCAACACTGTAAATGGCCAAAACTGCTGAAGACTAGAAAGTTTAAATGATGTTTCATGTAATAGTTGGCTAAAACTGCTGAAAAAAATAAACTGTGTAAAAGTGTATGAAGTCAGAAATAGGCTTTGAAAAATAAAATAGTTGGAGATTTTAACTTTACCCACCCCAACTAGGCAATATGTTTTAGTGTATAAACTGTTAAGAAATAAGTGAACAAAATCACACCAAAGGAAATCTGCATGTCTATTTTATTTCCATTAGAAAAATATTATCTATATTAAATTTTGGTCCACTTTCTTCTCCTTGACCTCAAATTTAAACACTTAAATTTTACTCAAGAAAGAGCAGAATCACATACCTGACATGAAAACTAAATCGTTCACATCATTAGTTTGAATTAGATATGTTCTTGATTATTTCTCAGGAATAATTACTCTTCTTTCCTACCTGTTATTTCTCTTTTATTTATTGAGTAACTATGTAATGGGTATCTCTTTCCTATATTCAGTAATACAGGTGTAATTTAAAACAGTAACTGGATTCCTTCTCTAATCTTCAATTCATGTTCAACTCTCCCTATTATATGGTATTTCCATAATAACTTCAGATATTTTCATCAAGCTCACACTGTCATCAATTGTGAAAATTAAAAGGTTAATTAAGATGTTACATCAATTGTAAAATTAAAATGTTAACAAGTCCAGACTACAAAGCACTGGCCCACTTATAGTGATGCTGTTGTCAGCGGTCCTTGGACAGCTACTGCTTCGATTTCAATTCGACTACCCTGTGAGGAAAACAAAACAATTTGTTTTAATCATTTTGTACAAATTGCAAACTCTATAATACCTACTAAAAACATGAAACTAATAGCAATATAACATTTTTAACGTTAAGCTTTTCAAGGAAGGAAAGGAGAAGGAAATAGTCACCAAGAATCTATAATAGACCAGGTTACCATGCTAAGTATATTCATATACTATATTAGCTTATATGATTCTCACAGCAGCCCTATTAGAGAGATATTTTCCTGTCAATTCACAGAATGATATGCTGAAGTGTAGAAGGAGTAATTAACTCATCTCAGTCACAAGCTAGATAGCAGAGGTTGAACCCTTGTCTTTTGATTCCAAGATCAGAGCTCTTTCTACTACAACCAGTACCTTAATAGGTCTGATAATGATCATTCCAAGTAACAACTAATTAAAGCAATACAAATTACACTCTTAAAACATAATTTTTCTTTAGTAGAAACTGCAAGTAGAAGTCAGTAAGAGCTGCTTTTTTATAGGCAGGAATATCGTGCTGCTAAGCTTCGAGTTAGAGTAGCAAAATCAAAATGGTGAGAAATATGTGTGCCCCTGGTTTAGAGATGATTTTTCTAGTGGAATGTTTAGATTCCTTTTCTTTCCCCCTTTTTTTTTTTTTTTGAGACGGAGTCTAGCTCTGTCGCCCAGGCTGGAGTGCAGTAGCGTAATCTCGGCTCACTGCAAGCTCCGCCTCCCGGGTTCACACCATTCTCCTCCCTCAGCCTCCTGAGTAGCTGAGACTACAGGCGCCCGTCACCACGCCGGTCTAATTTTTTTTGTATTTTTAGTAGAGACGGGGTTTCACTGTGTTAGCCAGGATGGTCTCCATCTCCTGACCTTGTGATCTGCCCGCCTCGGCCTCCGAAAGTGCTGGTATTACAGGTGTGAGCCATTGTGCCCGGCCTTTTCTCACAATTTAAGTATTTTGATTTTGATTCTATATTCACGTGTTGTCTTAAAAGTTTTTTTTTCATGCATGTAATATAGGGTATTTCCTTTCGTACTTTAAGTCCCTGGGGAAGCAGGATTTATCTCTTTTCTTTTCTTTTCTTTTTTTTTTTTTTAGAGACAAGGTCTCACTGTTACCCAGGCTGCAGCACAGTGGTTCAATTACAGCTCACTGCTGCTGTAATCTTCTGGGTTCAAGTGTTCCTCCCACCTCAGCCTCCCAAGTAGCTGGGACTACAGGTGTGCACCACCACCATGCATGGCTAATTTTAATTTTTTTTTTTTTTGTAGAGATGGCTGTCTTGCTATGTTGCCCAGGCTGGTCTAGAACTCTGGGCCTCAAGCGATCCTCCTGTGTTGGCCTCTCAAAGCATTGGGATTACAGGGGTATGCCACCCTACCCAGGCTACTTCTTTTAAGTTTCCTTTCACAGTGCTTAGTTTACTTATAGAAGGAAAACAATGTAGAAATTGAAAACTGTGTACATTAGTCATTTAAAGTGTACTTACTTTGGGCAAAGCAGCAACTTGGTAAGCAGCTCTAGCAGGAAAATTACCCTTGAAATCTGAATTTAAAAGAATTTCATTTTTTTAATAGAAAAGAGTTGAAAAAATAAAGATCAAGTGAAAAATTTTATTTTAGTTTTCAGATATTGTATTGTTATTCAATATTCTACAATTAAGAATCTGGCAAGTACTTCATATACTAGTCAGTTCTTAGATATAAGCAACATTTTATTTTTATTTTTTTGAAACAGAGTCTCGCTCTGTCACCCAGGTTGGAGTGAAGTGGTGCGATCTCAGCTCACTGCAACCTCTGTCTCCCATGTTCAAGAGATTCTCCTGCCTCAGCCTCCCGAGTAGCTGGGATTATAGGTGTGCACCACCACGCTTGGCTCATTTTTGTATTTTTAGTAGAGATGGGGCTTTGCCATGTTGGCCAGACTGGTCTCAAACTCCTGATGTCAAATGATCCACCCACCTCAGCCTCCCAAAGTGCTTGGATTACAGATGTAAGCCACTGCACCTGGCTTTAAGCAACATTTTAAAAAAGAGGCTCACTATCAGATTTGTTTGATAAAATATTTTGCCATATGATTCCTACCATAGTTAATACTTTTTAAAATCTCTTAGCTTTCTGGCAAAAAAAAAAAGAAATACGTACTCTAACATTTTGATCTTGTTTGATGTGGATTTTTGTTTTTAAAGTGATATTTATAAACTATCTAAATAGGGAACAAGTGCCCATCTCCAGCAATTTTGGCAAGTACTTCCTCTGCCAACTTTGGTCTTTTCTAGTCATTTCTTCAGGAGAGAATAAGTAATGATGCTTTTTCCATGTTATACCTTTGCCTCATCCCACTAGGTGGTGGGGACACCAATTTTCTCCACTATGACATCAATGTTAGTAATAGCTAACATTTACTCAGTGCTTATAACACACCAGCATCTAAGTGCTTTACATGTTGTACTGACTCATTTAATCATTCCAACAATCCTATAAGGTAGGAGTATATTATCTCCATTTTGCATATGAGAAAACCAAGGCTTAGAAATATTAAGTAACTAACTAATGAGTCTGAGAGAGCCAGGATAAAGATGGTGGCTGGACCATACAGCAATAGTAAATAAAACCTATGTGTAAAAAACTTTTTAGGAGAGTTTAAAAAGCCTGAAAAGGGTTTAATGAAATTAAACTTTTGAAAAATGGGTATGTAGGGTTTCACTACATTGTTTTAGGGAATGCAATAGAAATATCTTAGGACTTTTTCATGGGGGGTATACAACCTATTTCCAATCAGATTATTAATTCTTTTAGGACAAGATCTATGACCATTTCTTTAGCATCTCCTACCACTCTTAATTCATAATACACATTCATTAATGTGACCAGATTTATTTCTTTTTAAAAATGGAAAATAGGAATGAAGCCAAATTACTTACACTGTTTGTAGATTTCATTGACAGTATTGAAGTCATTTATGTCAGCCAGAAGAACAGTTGTTTTCACCACTAGAAGATACAAACATTGTCATTAGGTTTAGTTATTTGGTCTGACCCAAAATATTACTTAGAAAAGGACTATATGATTCTGAGACTGTCTTGATTAAAATGGGACTGAAATGGGACCAAAGAAGTGAAGGAGAACAGTTGCTGTTTAAAACAACTTTTAAGTAGCAACAAAGACATGGCACGGCATATTACTGGATGCCATATATTTTTGAAAAAGACCAAAAAAATATCAAAAAGAAATGTGAAATAATATCAAATTGCTCACCATTAGTGAAGTCACAGCCTGCAGCTTTCAGAATTTCACCCATGTTTTTAAGAGCCTGTGAACCAAGCCAAGAAAGGCCTAAGTCACTGATATTAGATTTAAAGCTTTAATTACATTCAATTAATCATCTTTTACTAATACCTCCTTAAATAGCTTATGTTGCAGAAAAATCTTCTCTACTCTTGTTAGGAAGCTTACAAGTGTGTTTCTTGGCTTCCCTTTAATAGAATGAGTCTTTCTGAAATACAGTGAGAAGGTTGTCTCCTTTTGTGCATAAAAAGACTGGGTTGAAGTCCCTTCTTCAGTGCTAAAATGTGTTAATTGTTCGGCCAATGTCCACAGAAATAATTTCTGGGGTTCTTCATTTGATACCACTTCAAGGATAAGGATGAGCTAGTAAGCATTAAAACATGTTTTCTTTTAAAGCAATATTTGACTTTAAAGGGTTCTTTTTCCTTTTTCTCAAAAAATGATATTAGTAAATTATATAACTGTTTGAGACACTGGCTTCTGGAAAAGCATCTTTTTTTGGATTCATTCTTCCTTCCCACTTTGCTGGTCACAATGTAATATTTCATTATATTCTTGTGTCTTTTAAAATAATCTTCTAAATAGGTAATACATGGATATGGCAACAACAACAACAACAAACTCAAAAGCTATTAAAAAAGCATATATAGTGTAAAGATCTCTCTCACCCTTCTCTCTCTCTCCCATGTTTCCCACCTCAGAGGTAACCACTGTTCCTAATTTATTGTATATCCTTCTAGGTACAGTCAATGCTTATGTTACATATTTTTAAACATAAAAGCACACACGGTAGCATACTGTGCATGCTGTTCTGCATCTTGGTTTTATTACCATGAAACAATTTACGGTGGAGATCTTTCCATATTACTTTAGTCGTATTGATCTAGCATAATTTATTCAACCGGTTCTTTATGAGTGGACATCTAGGTTTTTAAAAATCTTTCAGCTAGGCCAGGTCCGGTGGCTCACGCCTGTAATCTCAGCACTTTGGGAGGCTGAGGTGGGTGAAGCATGAGGTCAGGAGATCGAGACCATCCTGGCTAACACGGTAAAACCCCATCTCTACTAAAAATACAAAAAAATAAGCCAGATGTGGTGGCGGGCACTTGTAGTCCCAGTTACTTGGGAGGCTGAGACAAGAGAATTGCTTGAACCTGGAAGACAGAGGATGCAGTGAGCTGAGATCACGACACTGCACTCCAGCCTGGGCAACAGAGCGAGGCTGTCTCACAAAAACAAAACAAAACAAACTTTCAGCATTATATGACTCAGTAAATGCATAAAATTATAGTTTATTGTTTTATTTTATTTTACTTTTTGAGACAGTGTCTTGCTCTGTGTCCCAGGCTGGAGTACAGTGGTGCGATCTTGGCTTACTGCAACCTCCACCTCCCAGGTTTAAGTGATTCTCCTGTATCAGCTTCCTGAGTAACGGGGACTACAGGCATGTGCCACCTCACTGGGTTAATTTTTTTTTTTCTTTTTTTTTTGAGACGGGGTCTTGCTCTGTCGCCCAGGCTGGAGTGGAGTGGCGCGATCGAAGAGTTGGAAATTTGATGGACCATGAATCATCTAACAACCAAAAGAGAGATTCCACCTCCTTAACACTAAAGTCACCTTAAACCTGAATCATTGACATCAGATGACATGCTGCCACTTCTACATGGATTGGGAAATTTTCTTTTCAGGGCCACTGACCTGCCCCTCTTAAAAAAAAAAAAAAAAAAATTACCACCAGAGAAGTAAAAAGTCAACATTTACAAAAATAAGCATGTGGAATATATAATTCTAATTATATGTTGCTCACTGCAACTTCCGCCTTCCAGGCTCAAATGATTCTCATGCCTTAGCCTCCTGAGTAGCTGGGACTACAGGCACATGCCACCACACCTGCCTAATTTTTGTATTTTCAGTAGAGACAGGGTTTCACCATGTTGGCCAGGCTGGTCTTGAACTCCTGACCTCAGATGATCTGCCCACCTCAGCCTCCCAAAATGCTAGGATTACAGGCGTGAGCCATTGTGCCTGGCCTCCCCTG
Organism: Mandrillus leucophaeus; assembly: GCF_000951045.1. NCBI lineage: Eukaryota > Metazoa > Chordata > Mammalia > Primates > Cercopithecidae > Mandrillus > Mandrillus leucophaeus. Next base: position 1,090,245 of record NW_012106598.1, read on the forward strand.
GCTAGTTTTTGTATTTTTAGTAGAGATGGGGTTTCACCATGTTGTCCAGGCTAGTCTTGAACTCCTGACCTCAAGTGATCTGCCAGCCTCGGCCTCCCAAAGTGCTGGGATTACAGGCGTGAGCCACTATGCCTGGCCTACATTATGGTTTAATTATATTTATTGGATTAGAATTATATTCCCCACCATGCTTATTTTTAAAAATGTTGACTTTTTACTTCTGTGGTGGAAATTTTTTTTTTTTTTTTTTTTTTTTTTTTTTTTTTTTTTGACGAGGTGTAGGTCAGTGGCCCTGAAAGGAAAATTCTCCTATCCCTTTGGAAGTGACAGCATGTCATCTGACGTCAATGATTCAGGTTTAAGGTCACTTTAGTGTTAAGGAGGTAGAATCTCTCTTTTGGTTGTTAGATG